>NW_020923086.1:0-1919 GCF_003984885.1 Neopelma chrysocephalum
CCCCCCCCCGGTTCATTCCCAGTCCCGGTGCTTCCCCCCCGGTGTCCTTCCCGCTCCCGGTGCCTTCCCGGAGCCGCCCCCCACCCCGGTCCCGGTGCCCCCCTGATTCATTCCCGGTCCCGGTGCCCCCAGGATTCATTCCCGGTGCCCCCCCGGGGGTCCCGGTGCTCCCTCCCTCGGTTCATTCCCGCTCCCGGTGCCCCCCCGGGGGTCTCGGTACCCACTTGCCGGTGCAGGTCCCCTCCACCTCGGTGAAGAGTTTCTGTTTCACGGTGTTGAGCAGGTTGGGCCCGAAGTACCGGGGGTGCAGGAGGATCTCGTGCTCCAGCGAGATCTGGGGGGGGGGCACCGCGGTCACCGGGACCCCCCCGCCCCCGGAGCATCCCCCGGAGCATCCCTCGGTCCCGGGATCCCACCGGGATTCTACCGGGACCACCCAGGGACCCTCTCGGAGCATCCCCTACCCCCAAGACCCCCAGGATCCCTCGGGACCCCCGAGATCCCATCGGGACCCCCAGGAACCTCCTGGAACCCTCATAGACCCCCCCAACCCCCGGGGGCGGCCCCGGGATCCCACTGGGACCACCCAGGGACCCACCTCGGAGCATCCCCTACCTCCGGGACCCCCCAGGATCCCTCGGGACCCCCGGGATCCCATCGGGACCCCCAGGAACCTCCTGGAACCCTCACGGACCTCCCACCTCCCGGGGCGGCCCCGGGATCCAACCGGGAGCACCCAGGGACCCACCTCGGAGCGTCCCCTACCCCCGGGACCCCCCAGGATCCCTCGGGACCCCCGGGATCCCACCGGGACCCTCCAGGGACCCTCCCCGGAGCATTCCCTACCCCCGGGATGACACCGGGAGCCCCCGGGACCCCACTGGAACACCCAGGAACCCCCCAGAGAACACACCGGGGAGCCACCGGGACGCCGCCGGGATCGCCAACCGGGCACCGGGAACCCCCGGGGGCCACCGGGGGCACATCGGGAGCCCCGCCAGGATCACCGGGACTCCACAGGGACCACTCCCCACCGCCGGTAGGACACCGGGATCCCACCGGGATCCCACCGGGATCCCGCGGAGCAAACCGGGAACCCCCGGGAGCCACCGGGGGCAACACCGGGACCCGCCGTCACCGCACCGGGAGGGCCCTCGGAACCCCCTGGAAGGACCCCGGGACCCCACCGAGGGCACCCAGGGACCCCCCCCCCTCCTCCCGGTGTGACCCGTGACCCCTCCCGGTGCTCACGTGGTAAAACATCCTCGCGCCGCCGCCGCCGTCGCTGCCGGAACCCGCCGAAGCCCCGCCCCCCGGCCCGGCTCTGATTGGCCTCCGCCCGCTCGGCGCCCCGCCCACAAAACCGACCGTTCCCGCTCGCGGGTGGGGGCGGGGCCAAGGAGAGGGAGAACGGGCGGTGATTGGTCGGTTGGGAGGGGTGGGCGGGGACAGGTGGGTGATTGACAGGGCGGGGGCAGAGGCGGGACCCCCCCAAAGACCCCCCGAGAACCCCCCAAAGCCCCCCCAGAATCCCCCCAAACACCCTCGGGATCCCCCAAACATCCCCGAAACACCCCCCGAGACCCCCCCAAACAACCCTCTAGACCCTCCAAACATCCCCAAAACAGCTCCCAAGACCCCCACAACATCCCCCAAACATCCCCCGAGACGCCCCCAAACACCCCCGGGACCCCTGAGACCCCCCAACCCCAACCCCAGGACCCCCCTGGACGCCCCCAGACCTTCCCAAACTCTTTCCAATCCCCCCCCCAGGCCATCACACTGCACATCCACTCCTCCTTTCTGCTCTCTTTTATTACAAATCCGGATTTTGGGGCTGGGGGTCCCCACAACTATCCCCTACCCCAGGGGGTTCTCATCCAGAATTTCTGAGGATCCCCAAAGCCTCCCCAAAATTC
>NW_020923087.1:0-1517 GCF_003984885.1 Neopelma chrysocephalum
CCCCTTCCTCCCCCAGAGCAGGAGGAAAGTGAGTTGCCAAAATCTGCTGCCCCCGAGGGGGGAAAAGACGATTAACTGGGGAATCAACGGTCTGATATTCCGGCTTAGTGGGAAAATCCTCGTGGATTCCCGAGCCGGGCACATTTAGGGGCTCAGTGGCTCCCGGCGTGATCAGATTATCAGGCAAATATCGGAATTACAGCTTTTAAAGCCGGGCTTTACAGGGGCTTAGCAATTATCCAGCCCTGGGCATTCCCCCACCCCGGGCAGGGAATCCAGGCCGAGCCGGGGCCGGGACCCCTCGGAGCCGGGAGCTGCTCCAGGTTGGGGGGTTTCCCGGGACAAACATTCCCAGCCGTGGCTGCCCCATCCCTGGGAGTGTCCAAGGCCTGGGATAGCGGGAGGTGTCCCTGCCCCTGGGTCTGGATGAGCCCTTCCAACCCCAACCATCCCATGATTCCATGATTCCATCAAGAGAATTATATAAATAAATAAAATTAATTAATTAGTGATTAGTTAGTAATTAATTAATTAGACATTAATTAGACTGCAGCCGATGGACCCAGCTCAGCTCCGGGGGGGGTTCAGCTCCGGGGGGAGCCCCTTCCTCCCCCTCAGCCTTGGGGGTCCTCCCGGGGGCCGCTGAGAAGCAACACCCCCACCCCCGGAGCCCCTCCCAGCCCCCCCCGACCCCCCCCGGGCTGGGGGGACTCCTGGGAGGGGGCTGGGGGGGCTGTGGGGTGGAGCAGAACCCCCACCCGGGACCCCCACCCGGGATCCCCACCCAGGACCCGCCAGTTCTCAGCCCTGCTCGCTGCCAACCCCCAGCGACACGGGGGTGTCACCCACCCTCTCCCCTGTCAACCCCCCCGCGCGTGTCGGGGGCCAGCTGTGCCCTCGCAGCGCTCGCCCCGGCCCTGGCACGGCTCCCTCCTGCCCTCCTGGCACGGGCCGGGGCTGCTGGAAGGGGCGATTCCCGGCTGGCACCGCACGCGCGCCCGGGGGGTCCTGGCACCGAGCGGGGCTTTGGCCACCGGCCAGCGAGGGGCGGGGGGGGCTCGGGGGGCACGGCTGGACCCTCAGAGGCCGCGGTCCCTCCCCCCAGAGCTCCCAGAGCGGCGCTGGGGGGGTGAGAGGGAGTTGAGGGGGGGTTCGGGGTGCCCGGGGGTCTGGGTGGGTGTCGCAGCCCGGGGCTGGTTGTCCCTGCATGGGGGGGAGTGTTTTGGACACGATGTCACGATGGGAGGGGTGTCCCCACCTCCAGAGACCCCCGGGGAGGGGCGGGGTGAGACCCCCAGTAAGGGCATCCCTGGGAAACGCAATCCAGGCGGGTCCATGCCCGGGTGGACGCATCCCTGAATAGGTCCATCCCAGGTCCTTCCATCCCAGATCCTTCCATCCCCAGGCAGGTCCATCCCAGGTCCTTCCATCCCAGGTCGCTCCATCCCCATCCCATCCTACCCCATTTCATCCCATCCCCATCTCATCCCACCTCATCCCACCCCATCCCCACCCCA
>NW_020923087.1:1617-2244 GCF_003984885.1 Neopelma chrysocephalum
CCCATCCCATCCCATCCCATCAATCCCATCCCATCCCATCAATCCCACCCCATCCCATCCCATCCCATCCCACCCCCGCTCCCCATCCCAGCCCCTGCCCGCTCTCCTGGGGGGACACACGAGTTGTGTCCCCTCCCCTCCCTCCCTCCCCTCCCTCCCCCTGCCCGGGCCGTGCCCCCCGCGCTCAGCGCCAGCCCTTGGCAGCTGCGGGGGCCCCGGGAGAGCCCCCCCCGGCCGCTCCCCCCCGTCGGGGAGCCCCCGGGAGAGCCCCCCCGAGCCGGGCACAGCTTGCGGGGGCTCCCACCGGGCTCCGGAGCAGCCGGCGCGGGGCCGGGGGACGGGCGGGACGCGCTGAGCTGTGCAGGGCACGTGGAGCGGGGGGTCCCCACGCGAGGGGGACGCGGGGGGCTGGAAGGGGGGGGGAGATGTCGCCAGACGCTGCGTTTGGGGGTTTTGGGGGGCGCAGCTGGGAAGGGAGGACTCGGGGGGTGCGGCGGGGGTCGGGACGCGCGGGGGGGTGGCTGGGGTGGGATGGGGTGAAGTCAGGACGTGGGCACGGAGCGTCCCTGTGTCCCTGCATGGAGAGGGCAGGATTTGTCCCTGGGTCCTGCGTGGAGAGAGGGGGAC
>NW_020923088.1:0-2375 GCF_003984885.1 Neopelma chrysocephalum
CTGCTGCCCAGGAGGGTCCTGTAGTGCAGGGCTTTGCAGATGGCCACGTAGCCGTCGTAGGACGTGATTGGTGAGAAGGGCAACCTCCGCTGTGATCAAGAAGAAAAGCAAAAAACACCTGCGCAGCTCATCCTGAGTAGGAGATGCCCCTGGTGTTGCAGAGGGAATTGGCCATGGCTTTGGGGACAGTGGTGCAGATGCAGCCCAGGTGTGTGAGGGAGAGGTGGAGCTGGAAGAAGTCCCTGGGGCTGTGCAGGTGGTGGTGGCAGGCTACGGCGCTGAGGATGAGGCCGTTGCCCAGGAGGGCAGCTGGGGAGATGCCCAGGAAGAAGCAGAAGTGCAAGAGCAAAAGAACTAAACCAAATGACCAGAAACCATTGGATCGAACATTTCTTTAATATGCCAGCTGGGAATTCTTGGGGGTACTCTGCCATGCATGCATCAAAGAATCTGTATAAATTTCGGAATATAAATACAGTGATACTTGTAAGACACCCCCATTCACAAGCAGTCCATAATTATGTTATGAATTTGGGTCAAATAGCATCTTGGATTTCATCCGTGGAGCGAGACTGCCATCTAGCGTCCATTTCTTCTGGGGGGGGCAGTCATTTTCGCAGAGTGGTCTTCTCGCTTAGCAGGCCGGAGGGATGGACACGGGGAGCTCTTGTCCACAGAAGCACATCCCAGAGCTGCATCCAGGGGCTTTGCCAGGGTTTAGTACCATAAATGCAAAGTGACACCGAGACACTCTTTTTCCCACATAACTTCAAGCCCCCCACAGGAGGCTGATGGCAATTGTATTTGCTCAGGGTCATCTCCCCACACCAACACCAGGGGTGTGCTCAAGACTTGTCTGTTCAATGCAAACAGAGACACCCTGTCTAGTCCTTCCGTGTCTCTCCAGGGAACGCTAAAGAACCTCTGTGGGTTGGGGGAGAAGCCAGTGCTGGAAGTAGTGGTTCTATTGTGAGTGCCAAGCAAGAGTGGTTGGCAGGTCTGGGATGCGTGCCCTGGGGAGTTGACCTGGGTTTTCCACTGCATATGGCAATAGACCACACCGTTCCCTGGTGGTCTTTCAAGCTCTCCTAATGGAGGTGACAGCAACGGGAAAGAGAATGATCTTTTTGTCTGTGCCTCTGAGCGTCCCTCAACCTGCAGGGGATGTGCTGGTTCCAGGAGAGCTCACATACAGAGGCTGCATCTCTAAGAAGTGCAAAGCAGGTGTTGGGCAAGGCGCTTTCTCGAACGCACTGCCTCGCCGTAACGCTGGTGCTGCAGCCCCCGACAAAAGGCCAAATGGTCTTTGTCCCCAGAAGAAGTGCTCCTGCTGCCAGCAAGGATGCTCCCCGGGACAAGCCAGGAGAGGCTGAACACGCAGTACTGAGCCCGGAGGGATGTTCTGCCTCTGGTGCCCCTCGACCATTCTCACAAGCGCCTTCCCTGGAGGACAATTCAGGAGTTTCAATGTGCCAAGAGAGGAGGGATGTGAGGGAAGAGATGATGGCGGTGAAAGGAGCCCATGGCCTGTCCATCTTGAGCTCCCCGATACCAACGTGCACCCCTGTCACCCAGCCCTGTCGCGCCGCCTCCGCGCTGCCGCCGCTCTCGCCTGGCCTCCGCATCCAGCCGGCAGCCGACGAGAGCCCGAGCGGCACCGGCGCCGGGTCAACCCCGGGCCGGGATTGTCGGAGAAGGGTAAGGGAGGGAGAGGAAGGTAGAGGAGGGAGAGGAGGCGGAGAGGAGGCGGCCCGCCCGGAGCAGAGAGCCGGGACTGGCGGGCGTAGCGAGACGCCGGGCGGCGGATGGGCTGATGCGGTCTGGCGGGGAGCGGGGCTGGCGGTACTCGTCGCAGTTCTGCTCGGTGCGCAGGGCTGGCGGCCGGAGACAGTGGGGACCGTGGCTGGGACTGGGATTGCCGTGCATATCCCTCCAAACTACGGTCCTGCCTAAGCAGGTCCTTCGTAGAGCAATGCCCCAAACTCTCCTCCCGTCCGTCCCTCCCTCTAGTCCACAAAGCCTTCCCTCGGAACACTCATCATTCTTTTCTTTGTCGAACCGTTCCTGTTTCCTTGCTTTACTCTCTGTCCTTCAGAGAACTCCTGCAGTCCGTCCTTCCTTCCCCTTTCCTATGTTTCTTTCTCTCTTTGCTTTGCTTAATCCCGCAGCTTTCCATTCTTCAGTGACTCCAACAATCCGTCTCTACCCGCAGTCATCTTTTTAGCAAATACTAATGGACACTTCCTCTACTGTACACCTTGATATCTTAAAAATTCTTCTCCGTATGGTCCTGACTGCTTCTGTACCCTTAGTACTGGGAAACAAGATCCAGTGCAAAAAGCAATTCTGACGGCTTTTCTTCTTTATCTCCCCGC
>NW_020923089.1:0-2249 GCF_003984885.1 Neopelma chrysocephalum
GGGGACCTTGGAGACATTTGGGGACAGTGGGGGACATTGAGGACATTGGGGGGATTGAGGGGATTGGGGACATTGGGGAACATTGGGGACGTTGGGGGGACATTGGAGGACATTGGAGGGACATTGGGGGACATTTGGGATATTGGGGATATTGGGGGGACATGGGGGACATTGGGGACATTGGGGGCACCTTGGGGGACCTTGGGGACCTTGGGGACATTTGGGGACCTTAGGGACATTTGGGGACCTTGGGGACGTTGGGGACATTGGGGGGACATTGGGGACATTGGGGGGACATTGGGAGGATTGGGAGGACGTTGGGGGGATTGGGGACATTGGGGGGACGTTGGGGGGATGGGGGACATTTGAGGGACCTTGGGGATGTTGGGGACATGGGGGGGACACGGAGGGACCCCCCTGACCCCCCCCGTGCCCTCCCAGGAGCGATACAGCGCCCGGGACCTGCAGGGGCTGACGGTGGAGCACGACCCGGCTGCGATCCCAGAGGGACAGACACTGGTGCTCACACTCAAGGACAGGGGTGAGCACACTGGGGGCACTGGGAATACTGGGGACATTGAAGAGGACATGGGGACGTTGGGAGGGACATGGGGACACTGGGGACATTGGGGATATTGGGGATAATGGGGGGGACACAGGGACAGACCCTTGTGCTGACCCTCAAGGACAGGGGCGAGGTCATGAGGACACTGGGGACACTGGGAGGGACAATGAGGACACTGGGGACATTGGGGACACTGGGGGGGACATTGGGGACACTGGGGGGACATTGGGGACACTGGGAGGGACACTGGGGACACTGGGGACATTGGGGATGTTGGGAGGGACATGGGACACAGGGACAGAGTCTGGTGCTGCCTGTGAAGGAGAGGGGTGAGGAACACTGGGGACATTGGGGGGGACACGGGGATGCAGGGACAGACACTGGTGCTGACACTCAAGGACAAGGGTGAGGACATGGGGACGCTGGGGACACTGGGGGATGTTGGGGACATTGGGAGGGACATGGGGACACAGGGACAGACCCTCATGCTGACCCTCAAGGACAGGGGTGAGGACACTGGGGATATTGGGAGGGACATGGGGATAGACCCTCGTACTGAGTTTTAAGGGGAGGGGTGAAGGACATTGGGGACACTGGGAATACTGGGAGGGACATTGGGGACATTGGTGATATTGGGGACACTGGGAGGGACATGAGGACTGACCCTCGTGCTGACCCTCAAGGACAGGGGTGAGCACACTGGGAGCACTGGGAATACTGGAAGGGACACTGGGGACACTGGGAGGGACATGGGGGACATTGGGGACACTGGAAGGGACATGGGGACACAGGGACAGACCCTCGTGCTGACCCTCAAGGACAGGGGCAAGGACACTGGGGACACTGGGGACACTGGGGAGGATATTGGGGACATTGGGGGGGACATGGGGACATTGGGGATATTGGGGGGGACACAGGGATGGACGCTGGTGCTGACCCTCAAGAACAGGAGTGAGGACACTGGGGGCACTGGGAATACTGGAAGGGACACTGGGGACACTGGGAGGGACATTGGGGACACTGGGGACATCGGGAGGGACACGGGGACAGACCGTGGTGCTGGGACATAGGGGACATTATGGGCATTGGGGACATTTAGGGTATTTGGGGGGGACACAGGGACAGAGCCTGGTGCTGACACTCAAGGACAGGGGTGAGGACACTGGGGACACTGGGAGGGACACTGGGGACACTGGGGACATTGGGGACACTGGGGGGGATGTGGGGACAGAGCCTAGTGGTGATCCTCCAGGACAGGGGTGAGGGACATTGGGGACACTGGGAACATTGAAAGGGACATGGGGACAGACCCTTGTGCTGATCCTTAAGCACAGGAGTGAGGACGCTGGGGACATTGGGGACATTGGGGACATTGGGGAGGACAGGGGGGGACACAGGGACAGAGTGTGGTCCCCTCGGTGTCCCAGGGGTGCTGGATGAGGGCGAGGACGTGCTGGAGCAGCCGGTGCTGCCCTGTCCCCTGACTGTCCCCATGTCCCTGTGTCCCCATGATGTCCCTGTGGTGTCCCCTGACTGTTCCCTTGTCCCCATGTCCCCTGACTGTCCCCTGCTGTCCCAGGGGTGCTGGAGAAGGGCGAGGATGTGTCCCTCTGTCCCTGTGTCCCCTGACTGTCCCGTGGTGTCCCAGGGGTGCTGGAGGAGGGTGAGGATGTGTCCCCTGGGT
>NW_020923090.1:0-440 GCF_003984885.1 Neopelma chrysocephalum
CATGGCCTTGTGCACGGCCCGTGCAAGTATATTGCTGGGCTGTCTGTCCTCAGGGGATGCAAATAGCCAAGCAAGATATCAGACAACCACGATACACCCTTATACAGGTAGCATACCAATGAGCATGGCCACAGGAAATGAACTGCCATTTAGTCTTACTGCTCTAATCCAAAATGTCCAAGGCAGGGTTACAGCTTGCAGCAGAAGAAATTCAGCAATCGTTACCCTGGACTTTCCTTGGACAAGAATTCACGCAGCAAAAAGATTCTCCACAACTGCTGCAGCTCAAGGTAAAAAACACTTTATATTTACACGAGTTGCAAAAGCTTCAAGGGGCCACAAACCGGTTAAGGCCTATTTTAGGCATAACCACAGAGGAGCTACACCCTCTGCTTCAGCTGCCAAAGGGAGACTCCAGTCCAATGTCTAACAGGCTACTG
>NW_020923090.1:540-7702 GCF_003984885.1 Neopelma chrysocephalum
TGTTAGACATTCGTACCAAGGCAATAGAGAGAGGGATAGGCAGAGGGAGAAATCCTGAACTACAAATATGCCTAACCCTCATTCCCAGCAGGTATCAACTATTAGCAGCCTTGTTACCGTGGGATCAGACTGAAAAAGACCCACTGCAACTTCTAAAGTGGCTAATTTTGCCCCATGTACCATCTAACACTGTGTGGACTGTTGATGAAATGTATACAAAGCTTGTCATTCAAGGCAGAGAAGGACTGCAGGAACTGGAAGGAGGGGACCCTGCCTTTACCACCATCTACATGCCAGCTCTGAAGGACAATTTGGATAGGATGCCAGCTGAGGACGCAAGGTTCCGAGCTGCCTTAGCAAGCTTTCATGGTAAAACTCTAATGCATCTCTCAAAACACAGGTTGTGGGCAAAGACAACTAATCTACCTTCAAAAGCCACGACCAGATGCAAACACGGACCAGTGAAAGGCTCCAGGGCCTTCACACCTGCACCTGGAAACAGCATAAAAGGCTGTAATAACTCAGGTAAAATCCTGCTACGAAACAAGGGAAAGACAGATGCAGACCATGAACCACAGCTGTGCAGGTTCTGGAAATGACCTCGTCTGTATTGTCTTGGGAAAGTTTATTAAGTGATCTTTGAATGTTATAACTGATTTCTGTTATGTTGCAAATTGATGCCCCATCTTGAAGGGTTGTTTGTTTGAGATGTCCTAGTATTTACTTGTTGAAATGCGTTCTGTTTGGTTTCTTGTGAATTACAGAAGGTTTGGATTTTCATACAACGCATACAAGGTAACACAATGACAGGTAAGGGCCAACAACTGACAAAGAACTTAGTGACTGACAAAATAACAACATTTAACATCATATCTAAGGTCTTGAAGCAAGCGAAATTGTCTAGTTCATTTTTCCATCAGAACGCAAAATCCTTAAACAGACAATTCAAATAACATTCAATTAGCTCAAGACTCCATCATGTCACGCCCAAACTGTCAAAAAATCACAACAATGCCATCTCAGAATGCATTAACCCCACATGGTTAATTGCAAATGAGATTGAGCAAACAGATATCACACACATCTCTGAAATGGACATATTATAATATGTACATGTAACAGTAGGTATATACCAGCATCACGTAACCTACACAACACCCACTGCAGAAAAGGCCAAAAGTGTGAGACACTTTGGCTTAGTTGCCCAGCAACTCTTGGTCCATAATATTCACAGTAAAGCAGCTATATCTCCTATCAAATAGGAAAATTCTTATATCACAAGTGTTCCACACTCACTCATTACACAGGTAATTACACAAAGAGCACACAACACAACAAAACAGTGTCAACTAAACAAAAAAGGGGGGAGAGAATCTGTATAGCTAAAAGAATATCTGTGAAAAACCATGTATGTATTAATTTTCAAATTGTGACAAGCTGGAAACATGTGAGTAAGAAAGGTAATACAAACCCCATGCTAGTGTGCCTCTCCCAAAACATCGGTCATGGTAAAGGATTTGGTATCTGGGCAGTGGACGGAACCACTAAATCTGATTTGGGATAGAGGCTACGCTGGTGAGTCTGAAGAAAAGAGTTAAAATGAACCCCTTCCAGGTCTGTTGCACCCCACAAGGTACGAAATCACATCAGCAAGAACCAGAATGACGCAGAAGTTATAAGAAGGTTATGTTTATGTTTAAGGTTTACTTTAAGGACGACCAGTGTGGCAAAAAACAGTTTATAAAAACCCATGAATGTGTGTGTATGATGCGTGAGATGATGGCCATCAAAGCGAATGAGAGTATGAATGGACAAGCGTGTTGTATGTCTGGACAAATATTGAAACACTAAAACACCTCACAAATAACAATACCTCCGCCACAGGGTCATTTAAGAAAATTTAGTTCTGCTAAGCTTAGCCTGTTTCTTAATAAAGTTGTACTCCCCAGTTATTTAAAACCCTCAGGTTAATAAAGCTTATAAGTTTGCACGGTTAGGCCAAGGCCTATAGATTAATAAAGTTATTTCTCCAAGTTGCACTACCCTATAGGAATATAAGAAAGTTTTAAAAGGTTCACAATAGGACTATAAGAGGCCAAGACAAGCAGTATGCTAGATCATTGCAAGCCTTGGTAGTTTATAATGTACTGTTCTGATTGTTTGCGCTGTTGCCTTTGTAATGTTCTCGTGACCTTCTTATACAATTAGGAAGGGGGAGATGTAGGGAACATGTCCCGAGGTGCAACAGGTAGGCACCGAAGCTAGGGGACATGCGCAGAGCCAGACCCTCCTATTGGTTAAGAGTCACGTGGGATCAAGGTATAAAAAGGCGCGCGTTGTTTGAATAAACCTCTTTGTTTACCATCTCAAGAGAGCGTGCCATGATTTCTTTATTATATAAAGGCAGCGTCCACGTGGACGCTACACCCAACCCCAGAATGGAATCTGGAGGCAGCAGGATGTGCACAGTGCTCCCATTTCCTACAGTGCAAAGGGGCTGCAGGGAATGATTCCCCTGCTCTTGCAAATCCGCCAAAACCTGCAGGGCACAGAAGTGGGAGCTTCAGGAATTTGCTGGCCTTGGGAGTGGAGCTAACAGGGTATTGAGAGGAACATATCCCTCAAATACAATCTCTCTGCATACACAATATCTGTCTGGACAGGCAGATAAAGCAATAATCAGATATATTCTGTATCATATATATGGCACATATTCTATAGAATGCATCCTAAGGTATTGTATGATAGATCTATAAGATATTACAAAGAATAAGCAATAATAAGGCAAGTGTCCTCCTTAGGGACACACACTTCGAAGGGAACTTGCACTTGACCCCCCCCTCTCTTCAGCTTTGAGCCACCCAGTGCCACAGAGGGGGACAGAGCTCCTGTGGAACATTCTATTCCATTGACACAGAGCAAGGAATCAACCCAAACTATTGCCTGGGTTTGTTCCCTGGGGGTCTCTGCAGCAGCAGGCCCAGCACCACACTGACTGCTCTGGGCTGTGCAGGCATTTGTGCTTCTGCCTGTCTCACACACACACACAAAAGTCTGGTGTAGTGCTGCCCTCAGGAAACCTCCCAACCTTGCTCCAGCTAACGCCGTGGAATTTGTCTTTGTTTCCCTTGGGTTCAGGGTCAGGCTGTGCCTGTGTCCAGCCCAGAGGCTCAGAAAAGCATTTCTCCCGTCCCACTGCAATCTGCTGCTGCAGACAGGACCCAGGCCCTGGTGGCACTGGGAGTGAACAGCAGAGTGTTTCCAGGGGCTCTCTGAAGGAACAAGTGTCCAAAGAAACCAGCACAAGTGTCCACAAATGTCCCAGTCCTTCATCCCTGAATGAGCTTGTTCAGCCCAGGAAAAACTGTCTAAGGTCTATTTCCATGGAAGGAGGTTTTTCCCACTTTAACACTGGTTTAGTTCCAAACCGGTTCTTTCATTTCCTCCTCCCAATTTCCCTGAAGGACACTGACAGGGATCACAGAGTTTGTCCCTTGGCCATACAGCTCCTGTTGTTTGGCAGCACAGGAGAGGTTAATTAGAGCCCAGGCTCCAATCCCAGGGTGCCCCTTGAAGAAGAGCTTGAAACCAAACTGCTCTCCTCTTGGGGGGTTAAATTCAGTCCACATCGTGTAGTCGTGAAAGAAGTTGCCAGTGAATTTGCCTGAAAGCATAAAAAATAGAAGAGCTCACAGTTATAGATAAATACAGGTAATTACTGTTCTGACCACACATTCCAGATTAATTTGGTGCAGTGATAATAAAAATCACAAACCCACATAATGCTGTGCAAGATGACACAGATTGACCAAGTGAAGTCCTACATTAACAGAGGTAAATTCGAGAAGGTCAGCAGTGCACTGTTTTACTCCTGCTAACACTTGTGGACTGTCTGACTTCATGTACAGGATGGACGTCCCTGTGCCCCTGGGGCTGCCAGTGCCATGGTGGGCAGCAGGAACCACAGAGGATGGTGCCAGTGAGGCAAAGAGCCACAGCCACAGATTGGCTTCTGTGTCTGGGCCAGCAGAATGGATTCTGTCATTCCATTGGCACGGCCCGTTGCAGCTCAACAATTTCAGTGTCTGACTGCCCAGGATCCTGTCACACTAAACTTCACAGACCAGCCTTTGGCATTGGGAGGCAAAAAGTTGCCTTTAATCCTTGCAAACGTGGAAACCGCACATCCCAGAATATTGGCACAGCACAGCAGAGGAGTCCAGTTGTCAGAAATGATGACAGGGGAGAAGAAGTGGAATGAGGAAGGATTTGCAAACCAAAGCACACGGGTAATGATGCAGGCCTGAAGTCCAGTGATTTCATATTTATTCTCTACACCGAAAATGGGAAGAAAAAAATTGAGTTTTAAGGGACACTACATTAATACAGCTTTTGATTATAATATAGCAATTCAATCTGGTGCTCATGAAATGACTTTGCTCTCCTCATCCTACCAATTAAACATCTTATTTTTGGTTTAATCTTCATAATTCGGAGTATATTTTGGCTGAACCTTAACTTTTTTCAGTTTTGGGGGGAGGGTTCATCTCTCTTTTTCTGAGTTTTTTTTTACCTGAATCTCGTTGGGTTTTTTCTGAGCTAAATCTTGGTGTTTTGGAGGTTTTTATGGACACAGGATGCCTGGTGAGTTCTAGAGATGGACTTGGGCAGGAGGAACCCCCAAGCCAACGCACTCAGCCCTTGTTTTTCCCCTCCCCCATCAGGATTTGTCCTTCCCAAAGCTTGGGCGGATGGAGGAGGAGGCTGCGAGGAAGAGGAAGATGCCTTGGGCCCCCCAGGCAGGTGAGGAGGAAGTCAGTGGCCCTTTGGGCGGGTGTTGTGCTGGCTCTGGCAGCCGAGCATGGCCCCCGGCTGCAGGACAACCCCGCTGCCTCCGCCGTCCTGCCGGGGCCGGAGTTGGGGGGATGTCCTTGGCCTTCCCTGTGGGCCAGAGGCAAATCCCCTCCCTGTCCTTCTTGCTTCCTGCCCCAGGCCCCGAGCTGAGGACGGAGAGCCCGGAGGACAAATCCCCCTGTGAGAAGCTGGTGGGAGAGGCTGTTTTGAAGGGCTCCACGGCGCAGGAAGGCAGCGGGGAGGAAAAGGGCCGGAGATCCCCCTGCAGGAGGGGCTCCAAAGCCAGCCCAGGGTGCTCTGAGGAGGAAAGACCCAGCCTGTGCCAGGAAGGCGGCCGGAGCTTGAGGAGGAGCTCCGAGCTGGTGGTCCCTGAGCAGCCTCCCAGCAGGGAGAAACGCTTCAAGTGCTTGGAATGTGGGAAGAGCTTCAGGAAGAGCACCGAACTGATCCAACACCAGCACATGCACACTGGGGCACGTCCCTACACGTGTGGGGAATGTGGGAAGAACTTCAGGCAGAGCTCCAACCTCTGCGCCCACCAGCTCATCCACACTGGGGAACGGCCCTATACGTGTGGGGAATGTGGGAAGAGCTTCAGCCATAGCTCAACCCTCCGCATCCACCAGCACATCCGCACTGGAGAATATCCCTACACGTGTGGGGAATGTGGGAAGAGCTTCAGTGACAGCTCCACCCTCCGCAGACACCAGCGCATCCACACTGGGGAACGGCCCTACAGGTGCTTGGAATGTGGGAAGAGGTTTCAGACCAGCGAGAATCTCCTCAGGCATGAGCGGACGCACACGGATGAGAGGCCCTTCTGCTGCACCGACTTCGGGAAGGGCTTCCAGCAGAACTCCCACCTCGTCAGGCACTGGCGCATCCACACTGGGGAGAGGCCCTACACGTGTGGGGAGTGTGGGAAGAGCTTCACCCGCAGCTCTTACTTGACCACACACCAACAGACCCACCAGTAAGGAAAGCCCTACCAGTTCCCCGACTGCTTGAAGAGCTGTGGCTGCTGCTTCCACCCCGAATGAAGCCCCTGATGGTGAGGCAACCCCTGGAGTCCAGTGACTGTCAGTCCATCCCTTTCGACCACAAAGGGCCAGTCCCCTTTCACAGGGGCAGGTTCTTCCAACAGAACCCTTCTTGGGGGGTGTGTGGAGATTCCTGCCTTGGCTGGGGAACCCCCAAGGTCACTGCTGGAGGTTGAGAGCAGAGATCTCCCCACAAGCGTTGGTCTGGGGGAGTTCCATCCATCTCTACTTAAGAATTATTGCTTTTGTGCCAGCTTGAGTAGAATTGCTTCAACAATTGCTTTAGTGTAGAGCAGTGTCCTGTCTTATCCTGTACTCCTGGTAGTTTTAGTGTTTCTGTTGTGCAGTAAATAATTCTGATGAAGATCTTTTGTCTGATCATTTGTATCCCTAAATAACTCATTTCTATCAGTAGATCTGTTTTGCCATCATTAGAACCTGGGGGACAAAAGTGGTTCAGTCACACCTCTGTAATTCCTCTAAACTGAAACTGTTGTCATAATCCAAGGCTGAGATTGGATCCAGCAGCTCCCAGCACCCCACAGAAAGTTGGGAGCTCAGGGGGCCACCCCCCTTTCCCATAACGTGGTGCCCAAAGACCCCCATGGGACCGTCTGTCCTGCCAGACCACCCCCCCTTTTCCACCCTTCTCCCAGTTCCTCCCACTTTTCCATGGTCCCCTCAATCCCCAGCCCCCCCCAACAGTTTTGCAGTCCCAACTCCCACTTTTTTTCCTCTCTCTCTGACCCTTTCCACATCATCACCCCCATCCTCAGCCTACTCATGCTCAATTGGAGGGTCCCACCCTGCCCTTTCCCCTCTCTTCTGACCTCTTCCACCCATTTTTTGTCATCCCCCAAACCTCAGTGCCCCTCCCCCTCTACTTTTGGGGAGTCCCACTCCCCTCCCACTCAGTTTGGGGTCCCACCACAGCGTTTGTCCCCGCTGACCCTCCTTTTCCTACCAATCTCCCCCTTCCCACCCTTCGCTCACCCGAGAGCTCCTCACTCGCAGCCGAGGGGGCTCCCAGCACCACCAGTGCCCAGAGAAGTCCCTCCAGAAAGGGGTTAGTTGGGGTCCTGGGTGGGCTTTGATTTTGTTTGGTGGTCCTAGGGGACTGTGGGTAGGTTTAGGGGTGTCGCAGCACCTTTTGGGGTGAGATGGGTTCCTTTTGAGAGGCAGGTGCCCCACCAAGACCCTCCCAGAGTGAGTTGACATGGGGGGAATGCAGGGGGGTCCCTGTGGACATCGTTTATGCTAAATACGTG
>NW_020923091.1:0-2820 GCF_003984885.1 Neopelma chrysocephalum
GGGGTTTAAGGGGGATTTGGGGGGGTCTTGAGGGGGTTTGGGGGGGATTTTGGGGGCATTTGGGGAGGATTTGGGGGGGGTCTATGACAGGGTTTGGGGGGTTTTGGGGAGGATTTGGGGGATTTTGGGGGGTCCTGGGGGAGTTTGGGGGGGATTTCAGGGGCTTTGGGGGGTCCTGGGGCTGATTTTGGGGCTCCTGGGGGTGGTTTGGGGGGTCCTGGGTGGGAAATTTTGGGGGATTTGGGGGGTCCTAAAAGGGATTTGGGGGGTTTGGGGGGGGTCTATGAGGGGATTTGGGGGGTTTTGGGGGGATTTTGGGGTGTCTGGGGGTGATTTTTTGGGGGGATTTGAGGGAAGAAAGGGATACCCAGTGGGCGGGGCTTCACCGCGAGGCCCCGCCCACCACAATGACATCACGATGACGTCACAATGACGTCACCACACAGGGAGATGGAGCTCTTTGTCCACGGCTTCCCCTCGGACGTGGCGGCTCTGAGGGTAAAAGCCCCGCCCCCTTTGCCCCTGGCCACGCCCACCCTGGCCTCAGCCCCTCCCCTGACCAAAGCCACACCCACCCAAGCCCCGCCCATCGAGCCCCGCAGGACTCAAGCCCCGCCCATCCCTTAAACCACGCCCCTTCCTTAAAGCCACGCCCTCTAAGGCAACACTCCCTTAAGCCACGCCTCTCTGTTAAAGCCACGCCCCTTAAGCCACAGTTTGGCCTTTAAGCCACGCCCCCTTTTAAGATAGACTCAACCACTTTAAGCCACGCCCCTTCCCCTGAGCCACACCCCTTCCCCTGAGCCACACCCCTTAAACCACGCCCCCTTTTGTAGCCACGCCTAACTCAAGCCCCGCCCCTTCAGTTTGAGTGGGCGTGGCAACACCCCTCCTCCTCCCGCCGCCTCCCGGCCCCGCCCACCCGCCGGCCCCGCAAGCAGCCAATCAGCTTCGCCCTGCGGACCTTGCCCCGCCTCCTCCGGGCCCCGCCCTGGTCCCGCCTCCCCCTCAGGCTGCGATGGCTCCGCCCCGGGCCACGCCCACCTCTGGACCCGGCCCCGCCCCCTCACGTCGCGATAGAGGAAGGGGAGGGGCTTCCTCGGGTCAGGCCACGCCCGCGGAAGGGGCGGAGTCAGGGGGAGGAGGACACGCCCCCTCCGGAGAAAGCTCCGCCCAACAATGGGTGTGACCTGTGTGGAGAGGTGAGGAGGGGGCGGGGCTTGGGAGGGGGGAGGGGCCAAAAAGGATGGTGGAGTGGGTGTGGCTTGAAGGGGAGGGGCCTCAAGAAGTCGAGGGCAGGGCTTGGGGCAAAAGGGGTGGGGCTGGTGGCTACTGGGTGGAGTTTACTGAGATGGGCGTGGCCTTGGGTTGACGGGGGAGGGACCTGTGAGAATTTGGGTGGGCGTGGCCTGTGGGGTGTGTCCTAATCAAATAATTTGCATATATTTACATAACTTTGCATCGTACTAAAAGTGGGCATGTCCCAGCTCAAGGGCGTGTCCCACTTCCTCCTCTAGGCTCTGGCCACGCCCCCCCTGCGCTGTCCCCGCCCCCTTTGCCCCATGGCCGCCCACCCCCCTTGTCTGGCCCAGCACTTCCTGCGCCCGGAGCCGCAGCAGCTCCTCCCATTGGCTGGAACCTGCCCCAGGTGAGCTGGGGGGCGTGGCCTGATCCTCAGAGGGCGTGGCTTAACCCTGAAAGGGCGGGGCTAAGCGTTAAGGGGCGTGGCTTGTTGCTACAGAGCCCAATTCCCATTAGAGGAGGGGCTTAGGCCTGAAAGAGGGGGCGTGTCCTCATTCTGGCCCCTCCCCCTCACAGGTGCCACGCCCACCTTCTTTGGGGGGATCTGATTCGTCGTCACCTGGGGGAGTACGATGAGTGGGCGGGGCCTAGTGATGACATCACACTGCCAAGCTCCGCCCCCACGTGAAGGTGGCCACGCCCACATCAAAGTCAGGTGACACCGAGCTGCTAAAAAAAAGGGGGCGTGGCCTCCTGCAGGCCCCGCCCCTCCTTTTAACGTCTTTTTAATATAAAAAATTAATTTATTTACAATAAAAACACGAAGGGGGCGTGGCCTCAAGTGGCCCCGCCCCCACAAAACCACACCCTCGCCTCTTAATTCATTTTTTGGGGGGGGTCCCGTCCCCCCCCATCCCAAATTTTGGGGTCTCGTCCCCCCCCTTATCCCAAAATTTTGGGGTCTTCCTTTACCTCAAGCCCCTCCCCCTTAATTTTTAGGGGGTCCCGCCCCTTTTTTTAGGCCACTCCCCCCTTAATTTTATTTTCTTCCTCCTCCCCCTGAATTTTGGGGTCCCCCCTTAAATTTTGGGGTCTCCCCACCCAAATTTTACCCCCCTTAAGCCCAATTTTAACCCCCTTAAATCCTGTTTTTTCCCCTTTAAATCCAATTTCACCCCCCAAAAATTAACATTTCGGGGTCCCCTTTATCCTCCACCCCCCCTTGATATTTTTGGGGTCCCCCCTCAAATTTCACGGTCTCCCCCAAAATTTAACTCCCCCCCCAAACACCCTTTTTACCCCTGAAAATCCCCTTTTTCCCCCCATTTTCCACCCATTTCTCCCCCATTAAACCCAATTTCACCCCCAAAAATTCCCATTTCGGGGTCCTCTTTATCCTCCACGTCCCCCCCGATATTTTTCGTGTCTCCCTCCCAAATTTTGGGCTCCCACTTTTAATTTTGGGGCGTCCCCCAAACCCAATTTTGACCCCCTCAAATCCCTCTTTTCACCCCCATTAAACCCAATTTCTCCCCCTCAAAAATTAACATTTCGGGGTCCCCCTTATTTTTCACCCCC
>NW_020923092.1:0-1529 GCF_003984885.1 Neopelma chrysocephalum
CTCACGCGCGGCGCAGCCAATCGCGAGCGGGGGGGTGGGATCGGGCCGTACCACGCGCGCGGGGAGGGGGGCGCTTCCCCGTGCGCGGCCCCGCGACCTTCAGGTGCGCGCCCCCCCACCCCCGCCGGCCCGGCAGTGGGACCGCCCCGAAAGGAGTCCCCGCAACGGGCGGAGGGACCCGCGGGCGGTGCTGCGGCTCCGGGACCGTCCGCCCCGGCACAGCCCCCCTGGGCCCGGGGGGTTCCGGGGAGGTGCGGGGGGTGCCCGGTGGGCCCGAGGGGTGCGGGGCTGGGAGGGGGAGGGGGCGGGCGGAAGGATCCCGGGGCTGCGATGGGTGCGGCGATCGTTGCAGCTGGCGGAGGGAGATGTAAACAAACCTCAGCGGAAAGAAGTCCCTTCTTAAAGGCGCCGCGTCCCTTTTTTTTTTTTTTCCAGGGCCGGCGCGGGGCTGCGCTCCCAAAGCCTGGGGGGAGGGGGGGGATAAGGCGGAGCGGGGCCTCGTCCCGGTCCCTGTCCCAGTCCTGGCCC
Source organism: Neopelma chrysocephalum (assembly GCF_003984885.1). NCBI lineage: Eukaryota > Metazoa > Chordata > Aves > Passeriformes > Pipridae > Neopelma > Neopelma chrysocephalum. The sequence goes on from NW_020923092.1 coordinate 529, forward strand.
TGGATCCAGTCCCAGTCCTGCCACCCCCACTGGCGATGCCCCCCTGGGGCCCCACGTCCGGGGGCGGGGCTGGGCTGGGGGGGCCCCACGGCCTTGGGGGGGCCGAGGGAGAACAGGGGGACAGGGGGGCCCGCTGTGGGACACACGGTGGTGGTGTTTGCGTGTCTGTGTCACCTGCCCTGCCCAGCCCCCCCGGCCCAGGGGCCTGGTGGCACCGCAGGGCCCCCGCGGTGGCACCGCCACCCCCCTCGCCTGGGGATGGGACCCGGCCCGGGGGGGAGGCTGGAGACTGGGGACAGACCAGGGCAGCTGCCACCGGGGCCCTCTGATATGGAGGGGGCGGTGGGGGGACAGTGGGGTGGCCCGGCCAGAGCAGGTGGCCCGGCTGGAGAGGGTGACCATTTGGGGACAGTGGGTGACCATTTGGGGACAGTGGGTGACCACTTGGGGACAGTGTGTGGCCAGGCCAGGCCGCGGGGCCCCATCCCCTCCCCCCACAGGGCACAGGCAGCGGGGCTGCACCGAAAAGGCAACTTTAATCGAGGCAGGCTCGGATGGTGCCCCAGCACCCCGCGGTGTCCGGGCGGCTGGTCCGGCTGTGCGTGGATGGGACCCCCCGGATCCCGGGTGGATCCCAAGCGATCCCGGCCCCGCTCCCCTCGGGGCTGGCCCTGAGTGACAGTGGTGGCGCTGGTGGCTCTCGGGGGCTCCCCCCGCCCGGGGTGGGTCCCGCCCGCGGAGCCCCCGTGGCTGGTGAGGCGATGGGTCCGCGGAGCTCCCCCGGCTGGTGCCAAGCGGGATGGATGGGGTAGGATGGGGTGGCGGCGGGGCCGTGGTGGGCACCTCTTGGTCACCTGTTCCTGCCCTGCCAGCGGCGCAGCAGCCACTGGGTGAGGAAGGGCCAGGTGGCCAGGAAGAGCAGCGTGCGGGGGGACACCGTCAGAGGCCACGGGGACGTCACCTGGCGAGGGGACAGAAAGGGGGGCGTGGAGGGGGGGGGG
>NW_020923093.1:0-1385 GCF_003984885.1 Neopelma chrysocephalum
GTTCTCCCAATCCCTCTTGATCTCTCCCAGTCCAACCCAGTTTCCCGTCCATTCCCTTCGCCCCGCCCACCCCCTGTCGCCCCGCCCACCCCCATCACCCCGCCCACCCCGTCCTGCACTTCCGGCCACGCCCCCACCCCAGACCCCCTCAACTCCCGGTCCTGGCCCCGCCCACAGCCCCGCCCCCTTTGCGGCCCCGCCCCCGCCATGGCCGCCCTTCGGCCCCCCGGAGCCCCCCCCAGTGCCCCCAGTCCCTCCCAGTCCTCCCCAGTCCCATCCCAGTCCCGTCCCAGTCCATCCCAGTCCCATCCCAGTCGCCCCAGTTTCCCCTGCTCCAGTCCCCGCGGTGGCCCCGCCCATGTCCCCGCCCCCTGGAGGCCCCGCCCCCCTTGCGGCCCCGCCCCCGCCATGGCGGCCCCGCAGCCCCCCGGAGCCCCCTGGGCCGGGCCGGGGTCGGGAGCGGCCCCCGGAGCCCCCCGGGCTGGGCCGTGCTGGGCCGCGCTGCTGGGCTGCCTCAGCCTGGCCTGCTCCTATGTGGGGTCCCTGTACGTGTGGGGCAGCCCCCTGCCCAGGTATGGGGGATATGGGGGCTATGGGGCATCTGAGGGGTACCTGGGGGGTCTCTGGGGTCCCTGTATGTGTGGGGCAGCCCCCTGCCCAGGTACGGGGGATATGGGGGGATATGGGGGGGCTAGGGGGGATCTACGGGGTCCCTGTACGTGTGGGGCAGCCCCCTGCCCAGGTATGGGGTGTGGGGGGTCTATGGGGGGGACTATGGGGGATTTATGGGGTCCCTGTACGTGTGGGGCAGCCCCCTGCCCAGGTATGGGGGATATGGGGGGGTCTGGGGGGTCTCTGGGGTACCTGGGGGGTCTCTGGGGTCCCTGTACATGTGGGGCAGCCCCCTGCCCAGCTACGGGGGGATATGGGGGGCTATCGGGGGGTCTATGGGGTCCCTGGGCAGGGGGAGGGGGGAAGGTGGGTCCTGAGGGAGTTTATGGGGTCCCTGGGGGTGTTTCTGGGTCCCTGGGGGGGTCCTGGGGGTTTAGGGGGGTTCTGGGGGGGTCTTTCTGCTCCCGGGGGTCTCTGGGGTGCATCGAGGGTCCCTGGGCTGGGCCCTTCAGGGTTTTGGGGGGGGGGGCCAGGGGGTACATAGGGGGGGGTTGGGGGGGTCCTGGGACCTGTGGGGTGTGGGGGGGCTGTTGGGGTGCAGCCCCCGCCCCCCAAACCCCCCCCGGCCCCCCCAGGGACCACCCGGCCGTCATCAAGCGCCGCTTCACCAGCGTCCTGGTGGTCTCGGGGCTCTCCCCGGCCCTGGTCTGGCTCTGGAAGGAGCTCACAGGGGTCAAGGTGAGCTGGGGGGGCTCTCAAAATTTGGGGGGGGG
>NW_020923094.1:0-3010 GCF_003984885.1 Neopelma chrysocephalum
GGGGGTTCCTGGCTCAGGTGGAATGGGGTGATTCTGGGCTCAGGTGGGTGCTAGGATTGAGGAAGTTCTGGGCTCAGGTGGGATGGGAGGTTCCAGGTTCAGGTGGGTGCTGGGATGGATGGGAAGGTGCTGGTTTCAGGTGGGTGCTGGATGGGGATGTGGGTGCCAGGGCAGCTCCCCCAGCCTGTCCTGGCAGCGTTCCCGGTGTTCCAGGTCGGAGAAGGAGGGGCTGGAGAGCAGCGTGTTCCAGCTGCAGGCACAGCTGGCCCAGCTCCAGGCCCGGAACCAGCAGCTGGAGAGCGAGGGCCGGACGCTGCTCCAGGCCAAGGAGGCGCTGGAGGGTGAGGGGGCCCAGCCACGGGGGTGTCCCACCACTGACCATCCCCATCCCCATCCTCATCCTCACCTGTCTCTATTAATCCCCATCCATCCCTATTCCCACCCCAATCTTCATCCGTATCCCAATCTTCATCCTCATCCCAATCTTCATCTTCATCCTCATTCCCATCTATCCATATCTTCATTCTCATTCCCATCCATCTTCATCCTCATCCCCATGTCTTCATTCATCCCCATCCATTCCCATTCCCATCCATCTTCATCCTTGTTCCAGTCTTCATCCTCATTCTAATCTTCATCCTCATCCCAATCTTCATCCTCATCCCCATCCATCCTCGTTACCATCCCCCTTTGTTCTCATCCCCATCCATCTGGATCTTCATCTTTATCCTCATCCCAGCCTTCATCTTCACCCCCACCCATCCAGAACTTCATCCTCATCCCCGTCTTCATCCCCATCTGGCTGCATCCATCCCCATCCTCATCCTCATTCCCATCCATCCCCATCCTCATTTCCATCCATCCCCCTCTTCACCTTCATCCTCTTCACCATCCATCCCCATCCTCATCCTCGTCCCCATGTTCATGCTCAGCCCCCTCCACCTGTCCCCACTGATGGAGGGTGTCCCCTGGGGGGGTTTCCACTGGTGAGGGGTGTCCCCACTGACTGGGGGGTGTCCCCTCTTATGGGAGGGGTCCCCATAAGGCTGGGGGAGTTGTTCCCACTGACTGGGAGTGTCCCCTCTTATGGGGGATCTCCACTGACTGGGGGGTCCCTGCTGATCAGAGGGGCGGTCCCCACTGATGGATGGTGTCCCCACTGACCAGGGGTGTCCTCCCTGAATGGAGGGGGTGTCCCCACTGATGGGGTGTTGTCCCCTTTGGGGTGTCCCCTCTTATAGGGGTGTCCCCACTGACTGAGGGTGTCCCCACTGACCCGGGAGGTGTCCCTGCTTTTCTGGGGGGTGTCCCCTCACGTGGGGGTGTCCCCCCTGACCGGGGTGTCCCCCAGCCGAGCTGGGGGTGTCGCGGCAGGAGCGGGCGCAGGAGCTGCGGTGCCGGCGCCGGGCGGTGGCGGCGGCCGAGGCGGCGGCGGTGACGGTGACCCTGCGGAGCGCCCGCGACGCCCACCGGGACCAGCTGGAGCAGCTCCAGCGCCACAAGGTGGGAAATGGGGGCGGAAATGGAATTTTGGGGTGCACTGCTGATTCCTGGGGCGCACCGGGGGGGATTTTGGAGGGATCCGGTGGGTGATGGTGATAGTTGGGGTGTGGTGGTGGTTGTTGGGACATGATGTTGGTTATTGGGGAGCAGTGTTGATTTTTGGGGTGCTTTGTAGATATCTGATGTGTGTGCTGGTTGTTGGGGCACAGCGGTGATTTTGGGGGTTTGCTGGTGATCTGGGGGGTTTGTTCATGATTTCTGGGGTTCACTGGTGATTTTTGGGGTATAATGCTGATTTTTGGCATGCATGCTGATTTTTGGTGGTTTTGGAGGTTTGTTCATGATTTCCATGGTTCACTGGTAATTTTGGGGTTTGATGGTGATTTTTTTGGGGTTTGTTCATGACTTCTGGGGTTCCCTGGTGATGGCTGGTGTTCCCTGGTGATGGCTGGTGTTCCCTGGTGATGGCTGGTGTTCCTGGGTGCTGTTGGGGTTCCCTGGTGCTGTTGGGGTTCCCTGGTGACGGCTGGTGTTCCCGGGTGCTGTTCCCAGGAGGAGCTGGAGGCCGAGCGGGGCCGGCTGATGCAGGAGCAGGACGAGCTGGTGGCCGAGCTGGCGGCACTGCGGCAGCAGCACCAGAGCGAGAAGCAGCAGGTGGGTGTCCCCAGTGTCCCCCGGCCCTGTCCCTGCTCCGTGCTCCCCGGCTGAGCCGTGTCCCCCCAGGCCCTGGCCCTGCAGGAGGAGGAGAGGGCGGCCCTGGCAGAGACGCTGGCGGGGCTCCAGCGGAGCCTGGACGAGGCCACGGCCGAGCTGGAGCAGCAGCGGAGAGAGGTCACCACCCACCAGGAGAAGGAGCAGGTGGGTTTGGGGGGCTCCTGGCCCCCCCTCCAGAATGGCACAGAGCCCAGTGTGTCCCCCCCTGCGAGCCCCATGCTGGGCTGTCCCCCCTCATGGCAACCCCCAAAGCTGGAGTGTCCCCTCCCATTGCAGCCCCTGTGCCTGGGGGTCCCCCATGGCCCCCCCCATTATGTCCCCCCACGTCTGGGCACTCCCTACTGCAACCCCCCTGTGCGTGGGTGTTGCCTGTGGCCCCCCCATTGCAGCCCCCATGCCTGAGTATCCCTCCTACTGCCACCCCCTGATACCTGAACACCCCTTTACTGCAGCCCCCCCATGTCTGGGTATCTCCTATGACTGCCCTCATTGCAGCCCCCCATGCCTGGGCACCCCCCCGTCGCAACTCCCCCTGCCTGAGTCACACCCCCACCATTGCAAGACCCCCTCCAGCGACTCCCCTTCTTGCAGCCCCCGAATTTCAACCCCCCCATCTCCCCATTGCATCCCCTCAGCAATGGGGCTGCTCAGCTGTGGTACCAGAGCCTGCTCACCCCGTCCCTGCACCGTCCCCATTGCACCCCCTCTCTGTGCCCCTTCCCCATTGCACCCCCTCCCTGGTACCCCATCCCTATCTCACCCCTTGTCCAGAACCCCATTCCCACTGCATCCC
>NW_020923095.1:0-877 GCF_003984885.1 Neopelma chrysocephalum
GCAGGTCCAACCTCCACAACCACCAGCGCATGCACACTGGGGAACGGCCCTACACGTGTCAGGAATGTGGGAAGAGCTTTAGCCAGAGCTCCAGCGTCCACATCCACCAGCTCAAGCACACCGGGGAGCGACCCTACAAGTGCTTGGAATGTGGGAAGAGGTTTCAGACCAGAGGGATTCTCCTCCTGCACCAGCGGACGCACACGGATGAGAGGCCCTTTCGCTGCACCGACTGCGGGAAGGGCTTCAACCGGAACTGCAACCTCGTCACCCACCGGCGCATCCACACCGGGGAGAGGCCCTACAAGTGTGGGGAGTGTGGGAAGAGCTTCAGCAACAGCTCCACCCTCATCACCCACCGGCGCATCCACACCAGGGAACGGCCCTACAAATGCTTGGAATGTAGGAAGAGCTTCACCCACAGCTCTGCTTTGACCAGACACCAACGGACCCACCGGTAAGGGAAAACCCTACCAGTGCCTCGGCTGCAGGAAGAGCTTTGGCCGCTGCTTCCACCCCAAATGAAGCCCCTGATGATGAGGCAACCCCTGGCGTCCAGTGACTGTCAGTCCATCCCTTTCGACCACAAAGGGCCAGTCCCCTTTCCCAGGGGCAGCTTCTGCCAACAGAACCCTTCCTGGGGGGTGTGTGGAGATTCCTGCCTTGGCTGGGGACTCCCCCAAGGTCACTCCTGGAGGTTGAGAGCAGAGATCTCCCCACCAGCGTTGTCTGGGGGAGTTCTATCCATCTCTACTTTAGAATTATTGCTTTTGTGCCAGCTTTAGTAGAGTTGCTTTAAGAATTGCTTTAGTGTAGAGCACTGTCCTATTTTATCCTGTACTCCTGGTAGTTTTAGTGTTTGTATTGTGCAGTAAAT
>NW_020923096.1:0-2069 GCF_003984885.1 Neopelma chrysocephalum
CCCCCCCCAAATACGAAGCAACAGCGCCGTTTATTTACAAGGGGGGGGCTGCAGCCCCCCAAAATCCAAAATATTATCCTTCAAACAAAGGGAGGAGGAGGAAGAGGGGGAACAAAATTGGGGGACCCCCCAAATTCTACCTGGGGGAGGCGAGAGGGGGGGATCCCCCCAAAAAAACCCCCCATAACTCACCCCCCCTTTAACTGGGAGAGACCCCCCCCAAATCCCCCCCATAACGATGCTCTAAACACCCCCCAAAATTTGGGGGGCGAGGAGGAGGAGGAGGAGGAGGAGGAGGGGGGGAAGCCCCCCCAAAAAATGTGGGGGGAAACGTTTAGAAAAATAACACACGTGAAAAAAACCCGGTTTCCAAAACCTTTCAGATCTCTCTTGGGGGGGGACCCCCAAAAATTCCCCCCAACCTTGATTTAGAGGGGAACCCCCCAAAATCTCGAACGAGGGGTTGAAGGACCCCCCCAAAAACGTCGTGAGGGACCCCCAAAACACCCTGATTTGGGGCAAAACCCCCTCCCTTTGTTTTAGGGAGGGACCCCCCAAAAAACCTTTTAGTCTTGGGGTGAGGGACCCCCCAAACTCTCTTACCCCCAACCCCCCCCACCAATTTTAGGGGGGGGTTTCCCCAAATCTCTTAGTCCGGGGTGAGGGATCCCCCCCCCAAACCTTTTTTGGGGGGAACCCCAAAACCTCATGATTTTGGGGGTAAAGGACCCCCCCTTAATATTTTTTGGGGGAGACCCTTAAATCTCTCGGTCTGGAGTCAGAGGGACCCCCAAACCCTCCCGTCCTGGGGGTGGGGGGGGGACCCCAAAACCTCATGATTTTGGGGGGTAAGGGCCCCCCAAAACCCCCCTATTTTAGGATGGTCCCCCCCAAATCTCAGTCTGGGGCGAGGGACCCCCAAAAAAACCCAAAAATCCTCCTTGGGGGGGGGAAGAGAGACCCCCCCAAATCTCCCAACCCAGGGGGAGAGGGACCCCAAAACCCTCCTGTCCTGCAGATGAGGGACCCCAAAAACCTCCCTCCCTGGGGGCTGAGGGACCCCCAAACCCCCCCCCTTTACCAGGACCCTCAAACTCCCCCATTTTGGGGGGCTCGGGACCCCAAAACCGCCTCACTCGAGGGGGGGGATAAAAGGGTGGGGTAAGAGCCCCCCAAAACCCACCCCCCCATTTCGGGGGGGGGCCGAGTGACCCCAAAACCCCCAAACCTCATTTGGGGGGCCCAAAACCTCGTTTTTTCGAGGTTTTTTCGTCCCGTTTCAGCACGAACCACCCCAAAATCGAAACCACCTCCCCCGAGGCGACTCTGGGGGTGCCACGAGGGGGAATTTTTAGGAGTCCCCCCCCGCTCTGGGGAGGCCCTGGGGGGGTCGCCGGGGCCCCTCTCGGCATTTTTGGCAGTAGAAGACGTCGGGGACGTTGTTTTTCTTGACCTTGGCGCAGGAGAGGTGGATCCACGTCCCGCACTGGCTGCACTCGATCATCGGCCGCCCCGCAAACGGCTTCTGGCAGTAGCACGTGATCAGATCCCAGGAATCGTCGCCTGGAATAAAAAAATTGGGAAAAATTGGAAAAAAAAGGGGTTTTAAGGGGTCGGGGGGAGCGCAGAAATCCTAAATCCCCTCAGGGGTCAGCCAGGTCTTCTAAATTCACATCCCAAATACTCCTGGGGTCACCCCAATCTCCTAAATTCACATTTCTAAGACTTCTGGGGTCACCCAGGTCTTCTAAATTCACATCTCAAGTCTTTCTGGGGTCACCCAAAGCTCTCCTGGGACTCACGATCCCTCCAAACCCTCTCTGGGACCCCCCAAACCCCACCAAACCCACCCCCAGTTCCGCCCAAACCCCCTCTTGGACCACCCAAATCCCACCAACCCCACCCAAGCCCCCCAAACCCCCTCCAGGACCCCCCAACCACCCCCCAGAACACCCTAAACCTTCCCCAGTTCCCTCCAAAGCTCCTCCAGGATCCCCCAAACCTCCTCCAAGACCCCCCAAACCCCCCTGGACCCCCCAAACTCCCTCCAGGACCCCCCAAACACCCCC
>NW_020923097.1:0-1020 GCF_003984885.1 Neopelma chrysocephalum
GGCTTGCAGATGCCCCCTGGGTAATTTGGAGGTTCATCCTGAACCCCCCTGCCTTGCAGACTCCCCCCACACACCCCCCAGCAGTTTGGAGGTTCATCTGCCCCCTACCCTGACGTTTTGGGGGCTCGGCTGTCCCCCTGCCCCAGCGGTCTGGGGGTTCACCTTCCAGCTCACCCCCAGTCTGGGGGTTCCTCCCCTCAACCTTTCGGGGGTTCACCCCCAACCCCGGCCGTGTTGTGCCCCCCCCAGGTGAGCTACCTGGAGATCTACTGCGAGCGTGTGCGGGACCTGCTGAACCCCAAGAGCCGGGGGGGGCTGCGGGTGCGGGAGCACCCCCTGCTCGGGCCCTACGTGCAGGACCTGTCCCGCCTCGCCGTCGCCTCCTTCGCCGACATCGCCGACCTCATGGACAGCGGCAACAAGGCCAGGTGGGGGCAAGGGGGCACCCCCAGGCACCGAGGGTTCCCCCAAACCCCACCCAGACACCGAGGGTCCCCCCCCCAAAATCCCTCCCCCAGGACGGTGGCAGCCACGAACATGAACGAGACGAGCAGCCGCTCGCACGCCGTGTTCACCATCGTGTTCAGCCAGCGCCGCCGGGACCCCCTCAGCGACCTCACCACAGAGAAGGTCAGGGCTGCCCCAAAGTCACCCTGAGACCCCCCGGAGTCACCACCCAAAACCCACCCCAGACCCTCCAAAGTTCCCCCGAGCCACCCCCAATCCCCCGAGTTACCCCCAAATCCCCGCTGAATTCCCCCGTATCCCCAAACTCACCGCGAAATATCCCCAAATTTCCCCCGAGTCCCCTGCAAACGTCCCCAAATCCCCCCCGCATCCCTCCCAGGCTCCTCCCAAATCCCACCCAGTTCCCTTTGCTCCCTCCAACCACCCCTGCAATCCCCCAATCCCCCCCCAAATCCCCTGAAATCCCCTGAAAACCCCCAAAATCCCCTCACCCCCACATTTCTCCCCCAAATCTCCCCTAGATCCCCCCAACCCCCCTCAAAATCCCCTCAC
>NW_020923098.1:0-1290 GCF_003984885.1 Neopelma chrysocephalum
CTTGAGGTCACCCCGTCCTGGGTCACCCCCTCCCGGTGGTCACTCCATCCCCGGGGCCACCCCTTCCTGGGTCACCCCCTCCTTGAGGTCACCCCATCCCTGAGCCACCCCCTCCTGGGTCACCTCATCCCTGGGTCACCCCCTCCCTGAGGTCACCCCATCCCTGGGGTCACTCCGTCCCCAGGGCCACCCCTTCCCGGGTCATCTCCTTCTTGAGGTCACCCCGTCCCTGGGCCACCCTCTCCTCGGTCACCTTATCCCTGGAGTCACCCTCTCTTTGAGGTCACCCCCTCCTGGGGTCACCCCCTCCTGGGGTCACTCCCTCCCGGGTCATCCCCCCCATCAGTCACAGCCCCCTGAGGTCACCCCCTCCCGGGCCACCCCCTCTTTGGGGTCATCCCCTCTTTGAGGTCACCCCCTCCTTGAGGTCTTTCCCTCCCCAGGCCACCTTCTCCATGAGGTCACCCCCTCCTGGGTCACCCCCTCCCCAGTTACCCCATCCCCAGGGCCACTCCTTCCCGGGTCACCTCCTTTTTGAGGTCACCCTGTCCCTGGGCCACCCCCTCCTTGAGGTCACCCCCTCCACGGGGTCACCCCATCCCTGGGTTACCCCCTCCCTGGGTGGTCACCCCCTCTTTGAGGTCACCCCATCCCTGGGTCACCCCCTCCTGGGTGGTCACTTTCTCCCTCAGGTCACCCCCTCCCTGGGACCTTGGCAGTGCCCCCCCAGCACAGTGGGTGACATTGGCAGTGCCCCCCCAGCCCGGTGGTGCTCCCTCGCTCCCAGTAGCCGGGCACAACTGGTCCCAGTGCCCCCCCAACTGCACCAACCCCCCCCTCTCCTGGTGCCCCCCCACCCTGGCACCCTTGGGAGCCCTTCTAAGCCTCAGCCCCCGCAGCCCCGAGGGGGGGCACAGGGGGGTGAACCCCTCGCCCACCCCGCAGCGCTGAGGGGTGAAGCCCCCCCGGGTGGGCACCGCCAAGGGCTGGGGGGGGCTCTTGGATGAAGAGGAGGAGGAGGAGGAGGAGAAGGAGGAGGAGGAGGAGGAGGTGGAGGAGGATCAAGGGCGGCAGCGGCGCGGGCTGTGCCCGGTAAATCCCCCCCCGCGCTGGTTATTCCCGGAGCCATAATCGGCTCAGGGGGCAGCGGGCGCTGGGCTCAGCCCTCCTGGCACGGGGGGAGCGGCACCTGGAGCCACGGGACCCTCTGCCCGGGGACCCTCTGCCCGGGGAGCCCCTGCCCTGGGCACCCCCTGCCCGAGGACCCCCTGCCCAGGAGCCCCTGCCCTG
>NW_020923099.1:0-527 GCF_003984885.1 Neopelma chrysocephalum
GGGGGGGCACGAGGGGTTTAGGACCCCAAAATCTCTCCCAATTCATCTTAAACCTCCCCAAATCCCCCCAAACTTCCCTTGGTCTTGGGGGTCTTCAGGAACCCCCCGTGGGTCTGGGGGCGGCAGGGGGGGCGCCCCGGGGGGGTCTGGGGGGGCCTGGGGGGGCACAGAAATGATGGGACCCCAAATCCCCCCAAAATCCCCTTTAAAGCCCTCAAATCCCCCTCAAATCCCCCCAAAATCCTCTCTAAAACCCCCAGCAGGGATCTCCTGGGACCGCCCTGGCCCCAATTCCCACCCCCCCGGCCCCTCCCACGTGGATTTTGGGGTCCCCAAATTTCGGGGGGGGGTCTCCTGGGCCCTCCCTTGGCCCCTCCCACGTAGATTTTGGGGGTCCCCTGACCCCCCCCACGGGGATTTTGGGGTCCCTGAGACCCCCCCGGCCCCTCCCACGTGGATTTGGGGGGTCCCCAAATTTCGGGGGGGGGTCTCCTGGGCCCTCCCTTGGCCCCTCCCACGTGGATTTT
>NW_020923100.1:0-1605 GCF_003984885.1 Neopelma chrysocephalum
GGGGGGGCTGGGGGTGAACCCCAATTGTTGCCTGCAGGGACCCGGGTTGGGGGGGTCCGTGTGCCCCTATTGGGGACCCCTGTGCACGGGACACCCCCCCGTTAATGATGGGGGCACCCCCAATTCAGGCCTCTGGGAGGGGCCATCTGTGCACCCCAAACTGAGGTGCTGAGGACCCCAAACCTATCTCAGAATGAGGAGGGGGTGTGTGTACCCCAATATTGTCTCCCTGGCAGGACTAAGCCCCAACCCAGGGCTGGAGGGGGCCTGTGCACCCCAAAACCTCAGCACAGGGTCTGTGTCCCTCCTTCTTTCCTCCCTCAGACTAGAGGGGAGCCCCCAAACCCAGCTGGGGGCAGTTGAGACCCTTGATGCAGATGTGCACCCCAAAACAGGGTTGGGAGGTCTCTGCACCCCGAAACAGGGCTGGGAGGTCCCTGCACCGCAAATTAGAGTTAGGGGGTCCCTGCACCCCAACCCTGGAGACGACTGACTGTGCTCCCCAACACAGTGCTGGTGGGGGGCTCCCTGCACCCCGAAACAGGGCTGGGAGGTCCCTGCACCCCAAATTAGAGTTGGGGGGTCCCTGCACCCCAGTGCAATGCTGGGGCTGGTCCCTACACCCCGGTTTTGGTCTGGAGGGGTTCCCAGGTCCTGCTCTGGGGGGGTTGCAGTGGGATGGGTGGGGGCACCCCAAAAACGTCCCAGGGCAGCAGAGCGACTCCTCCTCCTTCCGGGGGTCACGGCCGGGGTTTTGGTTTGGTTTGGTTTGTTTTTTTTTGGGGGGGAGGAGGGGAGCGGCAGCTTCATTCCAAACTTTCCAGGGTGGCCGGAGCCTGGGGGGGCCGGAGCAGATGTTGGGGGGCCCCGAGCCGCTTACCTGGGCCACCCCTCGCCGTGACAGCGCAGCCAAAAAGCACAGCGATGGGGAAACAGAGACGTGAATCAAGGCAGGGCCCCCGCCCCGAGCAGCCGGGGGGGCCGGGGGGGCCAAGCGAGGGGGAAGGGGGGGCTCTGTGCGGGCGGGGTGGGCGGGGGAGGGGGCGAGAGCAGGGAGGGGAGGGGGGGCATCCGGAGGGGTCGAAGCGTCGCCGCCACCCCCCCCCCGCCCCGTGCACCCCTCCCAGTTCCCTGCGGGGGTTCCCACCCCCCCATCGCCCTCCCACTGGGTGCTGCCCCCTCTCCTGGAGGGGCGGGACCCCCCAAAGTGGGGGGTTGGACCCAGGATGGGGGGGGGTGGATCCCCAAAGGGAGCGCTGGACCCCCGAGGTGGGCACTGGACCCCCAAGGAGGTGGGTCTGGACCCCCGAGGTGGGCACTGGACCCCCAAGGAGGTGGGAGCTGGACCCTCGAGATGAGGGGGGGCCCCAAACCCCTCCATTGCAGCGCAGGGGGGGCTCTGCTGGTGTAACTGGGGCTCTCCGGGATGCCACCAGTACGAACTGGGGCGGGCACAATGGGGGGGGCTCTGAGACCCTCCCACCTCCCCCCATGCAGACCCTCGGTGCGGGGTGGGGGGTCCCAAAGCCCCCCCCTTCACCCCCCCAGCCTAAGCAGCACCCACGTGGGGCGGGGTGGGGGGGGGAGTCCCGGGGGTGGGGAGGG
>NW_020923101.1:0-1877 GCF_003984885.1 Neopelma chrysocephalum
CCCCCCCCCCCCCCCCCACCTCCCTCAGCCGCCGCCGCGGCCCCGGAGCCGCCGCGCCATGAGCGGGGCCGGGCCCGGGGCCGACCTGCCGTCCCCGGCTAAGCTCCGCCGCCTGGATGAGCGCAGCGGGACGGGCCCCGCCGCCGCCGCCGCCGCCGTCGTTGTTGTTCCCCCGCGCCGGGAGATCTCCCACCCCCCCCACCCCGGTGAGGGCCGCGGCGCGCGCGCGCGGGGCGGTGGCGGCGGGTCTGGGCATGCGCGGGGCGGGGGCGCCGGAGCGCCCCCTGGCGGCGGAACGGAGAGCGCAGGGGAGGGGCCGGAGACCCCCGAGGAGGGGATGGAGACCCCAAAGGAGGGGATGGAGACCCTAAAGAAGGGGATGGAGACCCCCAAGGAGGGGATGGAGACCCTAAAGGAGGGGATGGAGACCCCAAAGGAGGGGATGGAGACCCCCGAGGAGGGGATAGAGACCCCAGTGAAGGGCATGGAGACCCTAGAGAAGGGCATGGAGACCCCAAAGGAGGGGATGGAGACCCCAAAGGAGGGGATGAAAACCCCAAAGGAAGGGATGGAGATGCCAGTGAAGGGGATGGAGACCCCCGAGGAGGGGATGGAGACCCCCAAGGATGGGCTGGAGACCCCAGTGAAGGGCATAGAGACCCTCGGGGATGAGAAGGAGACCCCCAGGGATGAGATGGAGACCCCCAAGGATGGGCTGGAGTCTCCCAAGAAAGGGCTGAAGACGACCATGGATCCAAGAGGAGACCTGGACACCACCGACTTGGAGCAAGAAAACAGGGGCCTGGAGACCACCAGAGAGGCCATGGGGGACCTGGAGACCCCCTTGGAATCCAAAGGGAGCCCAGAGACCAGCAGGGAGGTCCCAGGGAGCACCAACGGGCGCAGGGGGAGCCTGGAGACGGCCCTGAGCCGCTGCCTGGAGCAGGGCAGGAGGAGCAGGGGGGGCTCGGAGACCACCGGCGAGGCCCGGGGGGGGGCCGGAGAGCGACGTCCCCCTCCCCAGCGGGGGCCTGAAGACCACCAGCAGGCGCAAGGCCGGGCTGAAGACCCCCGGGAGGGCCAAGGGTGGCGTGGAGACCGGGGGAACCCAGCGCTTGGATTGGGGAAGGAGCAGGAACGGGGACCTGGAGACCCCCGGGGAGGGCCTGGAGACCCCCGGGGAGATCTCAGGGGGTCTGGAGACCACCACGAGGCCCAAGGGGATGCTGGAGACCACAGTTATCAGCCACGTGGCGTGGGACAGAGAGCAGAAGGAGGGTCTGGAGACCACCGCCGAGACCACCGGGGATGGCCTGAGGGGCCTGGAGCCCACCAGGGATGTCCTGAGGGGCCTGGAGCCCACCAGGGCCGTCCTGGGGGGCCTGCAGCCCACCCCCATGGCCTGCGTGGGTCAGAACCGGGGCGGCCCTGGGCTCCCAGAACCCGGGGGGCTCCCAGGCCCCGTGGAGGTCCCGGACCCCTCGGGGGTCCCGCCGCCCAAGCTCCAGGAGGCCGAGGAGAGCGCGGTGATCTCCGTGGGCGAGGAGGAGGAGGAAGAGGAGGAGGAGGAGGAGGAGGAGGAGGATGATGGCGAGGAAGGCCCGGGGCGGTACCTGGCGGCCCTGGAGGCCGTGCAGCTGCAGCTGGAGGCCGTGGAGGAGGAGGCTGCCCGGGCCTTCCGCCGGCTCCGCGCCCGCTTCGGGCTCCGGCGCCGGCCCCACCTGCAGCGCCGCAACCGCCTCATCCAGCACATCCCCGGCTTCTGGGTCACCGCCGTATCCTCAAGGGGGGCTCATGGGGAGGGGGGGCACCCAGGAACCCCCCAGATCCACCTTTCCTTGACCTCAAACCCCACCACATTGCCCAGGGACGCCCCC
>NW_020923102.1:0-1214 GCF_003984885.1 Neopelma chrysocephalum
GGGGGGGGAAAGGGGGGTCAGGAGGGGGATTGGGGGGGAAAGGGGGGGCAAGGGGGGTTCGCGGAGGGAAAGGTGGGGCAGACCCAGACACGTTGAAGCAGCCTAGGAGGAAGGTTGTCTTAGGTGTTGGATGAAAGATGTCAATTTTACACATAGAAGTCCTCTATGTTGTGCATTTTTGTTTTTTATTTTCCAGCTAGGGTGTGTAGTGCCAAGTGGCTCACCAACGGCAGGTGGGAGACGGGGGCTCAGGCCTTTCTTTCTGGCCGGGAAGGGCAGTCTCTGGCAGGCAGGTGTAATGTTGTAGGTTCTGTTCTAAACGGGGTAATTTGGTTGTAATTGGTGCTCCTTCGCTCTGGGAGGAATCTTCGTCCGTATTCAGTTTTGGCCCTCGGACCTCCCCCTGCAGTGCCGGCCAGCAAACAACTGCCCTTCCACACAGGAAAGAAAGCCCTGAGCCTCCGTCTCTCACCTGCACTTGGTGTATCTGAGACCCTGACGGTTAAGGGCTTTCTTTCCTGCAAGAAATACCCTCAGGCCCTTGACTCCCGTATTCCGCACTCACCAGATGAAACCAATAAACTCTTTTCAGACCATTTATTTTTGGGGTGTGTCCCCCTTGCTCTGGGGGGGTTTCTCGCTGCCCCCCTGGGGCTTTTCAGGGTCCCTCTGAGCCTCGTCCTTGTGCCCCTGACGCTGTTTGGGGTCCCCCTTTTCCTTGTGCCCCCGAGGGTTTTCAGGATCCTCCCGATCCTTGTTGCCCCCCCCGGCGTCGATGGCGGCGTGTTCCCTCCTCACCAGCTCCTCCAGCTCCTCCTGGCAGGGGACAGTGGTTTGGTTTGGGGGGTCCCAGCAGGGTTTGGGGGTGCAGGGGTCAGGAGAACCGCCCAGATTTGGGGGTCAGGGTGATACCTTCCAGCCCAGCAGCTCGGCCAGAGCCAGGCACCCACTGTCACAGTCCCCCAGCCAGGCCACGTCCCTGAAAGAGAACAGGGAGACCCCAAAATCACCCGGGGGGGGTCCCTAAAACACCTGGGGGGCCTGATATCACTTTGGGGAGGAGGCCCCAAGCTGCTTTGGGGTTTCCATAACCACCCTGGAAACCCCAAAACCAGCTTGGGGGGCCCTAAAACACCACGGGGGGGGTCCTAAAACACTTCAGGGGGGTGTCAAATTGCTTTGGGGACCTAGACGCAGGGGGGGGGCTCCCCAAA
>NW_020923103.1:0-1394 GCF_003984885.1 Neopelma chrysocephalum
TAAACCAGTAACTCCCAGTAAGCAGGGCCCCCAACCAGAAGAGCAGCCAGAAGCACTCGGGGCACAGGGGGTACGAGCATCTGCACCAGTACAAACCAGTAAGGACCAGTAACACACCAGTAACACACCAGTACACACCAATAAGGACCAGTAATGCACCAGTCACACCCCAGTAACACACCAGTAACACACCAGTAACCGCTATTGCCGTGGGCACCATTAGTGCTGCCCCCGGTGGTCACAGGTGGAACTGCAGCCAGGAATACACCAAAACCAGGAGCTCCCAGTCACTCCCAGTAGCTCCCAGTAACCCTCCAGTAAGACCTTAATAACTCCCAGTAGCGCCAAACCCCAAACCAGTAAGTCCCAGTAACTCCAGACCCTAAACCAGTAACTCCCAGTAAGCAGGGCCTCCACCCAGAAGCACTCGGGGCACAGGGGGCACGAGCATCTGCACCAGCACACACCAGTAAGGACCAGTAACACACCAGTAACACACCAGTAACCGCTATTGCCGTGGGCACCGTCAGTGCTGCCCCCGGTGGTCACAGGTGGAACTGCAGCCAGGAATACACCAAAACCAGGAGCTCCCAGTCACTCCCAGTAGCTCCCAGTAGCTCCCAGTAACTCTCCAGTAAGCCCCCAATAACTCCCAGTAATGCCAAACCCCAAACCAGTAAGTCCCAGTAACTCCAGACCCTAAACCAGTAACTCCCAGTAAGCAGGGCCCCCAACCAGAAGAGCAGCTGGAAGCACTCGGGGCACGAACATATGCACCAGTACAAACCAGTAAGGACCAGTAACACACCAGTAACACACCAGTAACCGCTATTGCCGTGGGCACTGTCAGTGCTGCCCCCGGTGGTCACAGGGGGAACTGCAGCCAGTAATACACCAAAACCAGGAGCTCCCAGTCACTCCCAGTAGCTCCCAGTCGTTCCCAGTAACCCTCCAGTAAGCCCTTAATAACTCCCAGTAGCGCCAAACCCCAAACCAGTAAGTCCCAGTAACTCCAGACCCTAAACCAGTAACTCCCAGTAAGCAGGGCCTTCACCCAGAAGCACTCAGGGCACAGGGGGCATGAGCATCTGCACCAGTACAAACCAGTAAGGACCAGTAACGCACCAGTAACACACCAGTAACCGCTATTGCCGTGGGCACCGTCAGTGCTGCCCCCGGTGGTCACAGGTGGAACTGCAGCCAGGAATACATCAAAACCAGGAGCTCCCAGTCACTCCCAGTAGCTCCCAGTAGCTCCCAGTAACTCTCCAGTAAGCCCTTAATAACTCCCAGTAGCGCCAAACCCCAAACCAGTAAGTCCCAGTCACTCCAGACCCTAAACCAGTAACTCCCAGTAACAACAAACCCTAAACCAGTAACCATAACCCCACTCC
>NW_020923104.1:0-1002 GCF_003984885.1 Neopelma chrysocephalum
CCCCCCCAGGAAGGCGCAGCAGGCCCGGACCACGGCGTCCACCTGGGGGGGCACCCGAATTTGGGGGTGAATAAAGGGGATGGGGGGCAACAGAACCGCGAGGGGGTTGTGTCTGAGGGGGCACAACCACAGCAACTGGGCAAAGTTGCTTTTCAGTGTAAAACTGAATAGAAGACTAGAACTTAGCTGGGTATAATTGCATTTAACTATATATATGTATATTTCACTACACATAGAACTGTAACTCCTATATAACTACGTACATGTAAATACAATTTATGTATATTCTAAATATATATATATTCTTTATTATATATAGAATGTATATTACAGATATTATATACCTAATAGATATTATATAAAATACATATTCTATATATAAAATATATAGAATATATATTCTATATATAAAATACATATTCTCTCTATATAATATATAGGATATTTATCATACATATAAAATACATATTTTATATATAAGACATATATTCTATATATAAAATACATATTTTATATATGATATATATTATATATAAAATATATACTTTCTATATGTAATATATGTACTAGATATACTACATATAAAATACATATTCCATATATAATACATATATTATACATCTTTAAAATGTATATGTTCTATACATATATATTATAGAATATAAACTTATATTCTGCAGTATAAGAACGACCCTCTGCAAGCTCAGCCTCTCCGAGCTGGGTGGGTTTTGCCTCCAAAATGCAGCAAACATACATATATATAAATATATACATATATATATATAAATATTTTATATATACATATATATGTATGTGTATATATATATATTATATATATATAAAATACATATTTATATACGGAGGCGCGACCCCCTCAGACCACGCAGTGCCGGGTGCCCCCCTCACCCCTCCGAGCTGTGCCATCCCCCCTTTTTTTCGGGGTGTTCCCCCAACCCACCTGGTACATGACGGCCCCGTTGAGCAGGGGCAGGACGCATTTGG
>NW_020923104.1:1012-1844 GCF_003984885.1 Neopelma chrysocephalum
TCACTCACCTGGTACATGACGGCCCCGTTGAGCAGGGGCAGGACGCAGCGCTCTCCCACGGCCACGGCGGCCGTGTAGGCGAACTCCACCAGCCCCTCCATGGCCCGCGGGTGGACGCCCTCGATGGGCACCTCCTGCAGGCCCCTCTCTCGCAGCCCCGCCGTGAACATGGCCCGGAACACGGGGCTGGCGGCCGCCAGGACCACGCGGTGGGCCCGTAATTCCATGGGGGGCACGTCCCCGCGGCCGTAGCGAACCCGCAGGGTCACGTCGCAGAGCTGCCCCTCCAAACGCAGCTGGTTCATGGCAGCCAGGGCGGCCCGGGGGTGCTGCTCGTCCTGGGTGAACCGAACCGAGGAGGAACCCGACGGGGAACCCCCCCGGGAGCCCCCCAGGGACGGGGGCAACACCTCGGCCGGGCACTCGGGGGGCGGAGGTGACCACGAGGAGGAGGGTGAGGATGACATGGTCCCGGTGGTGCTGGTGGTGCTGGTGCTGGTGGTGGCGGGACCCCCCTTCCCGCCCCGGCACGGGGGGTTATGGGGTGGCACGGAGGCTGTGGGGGGGAAAAAGGGGGTTAGAGGGGGGAAACTGAGGCACAGGGGGTGGGGAGGGGGACAGGGACCCCCTGGCACTGTGGTAACCCCTCCTCATGGGGGTTATGGGGCAGCAGGGAGGCTCTTGGGGGGAAAAAAAGGGGGTTAGAGGGGGGAAACTGAGGCACAGGGACCCCCTGGCACTGTGGTGACCCCTCCTCACAGGGAGTTATGGGGTGGCACGGAGACTGTGGGGGGAAAGAAGGGGTTAGAGGGGGAAACTGAGGCACAGGGGG
>NW_020923105.1:0-1029 GCF_003984885.1 Neopelma chrysocephalum
ACCTGGGTGAGTGGAGACCCCCCCGTGGACCCCCAAGCCCGCAGGAACCCCCACCGTCCACGTGTGACCCATCCCTGTGTGACCCTCCATCCGTGTGGGACCCCCATTGTTACAGGGCCCCCGAGCCCTGTGGGATCTCCCCAAGCCATGTGGGACCCCCCTAAGCTGTGTGGGACCCCCCCTAGTCCTGAGGGATCCCCATCTCGGTGGGACCCTTCATCCCCGTGGGATCCCTCCACCCCTGCAGGACTCTGAACCCACTGGGAGCCTCATCATCCTGATGGGAACCCATCCTGTGGGACCTGATCCTACGACCTCCATCATCCCTTCAGGACCCCCATCATCCCTTCAGGACCCCCATCATCCCAAGGGGACACCTCCCTTCTCTGCAGGACCCCCCCAACTCTGTGGCCCCCATTCCTAGTGGGACCCCCATCCCGTGGGACCCTATCCCACTGCAGTCCCCATCCTGGGATGGCTCCATCCCATGGGACCCCCATCCCACGGGACCCCCATCCCAGTGCCAGCCCCCTCCATGCCCCGCTGTGCCCCCCCGTCCCCCAGGCCAGTGGAAGCAGTGCTGTGAGGAGCTGATGCGGATCGAGGAGCCCCCCCCGCGCCGCCCCCCGGCCCCGCTGCCCCCCCAGGGCTCCCTCTACCACCAGACGGGTGAGTGGGGCCGGGGGGGCCGGGGGGGGTCGGGCTGGGGGGGCTCTGCTCTGTCTCCCCCTCTCTGCTCTCTGCTCGCTCCCTAACGCTGCTCTTCTCTCCTCGCTGTCCCCCCCCTCTCTGTCCCCCCCCCCCCGGGCCCCCCTCTCTGCTGCTCTGCCACCCCCCCGGTGCCCCCCCAGCCCCGCCGGGCCCCCCCGGGCCCCCCCCGGGCGAGGGGCTCCTGCTGCAGGAGAACGTCTCGGCCGAGATCCGGGCGCTGCTCAGCTCCTACTACAGCGACAGGTGACGGGGGGGCGCGGGGGGGCCCGGACCCCACCAGCACAGCACCCCCGGGGACAGCAGAGGGACCCACGGGGC
>NW_020923105.1:1129-1459 GCF_003984885.1 Neopelma chrysocephalum
GGGGGGGGGGAAATGGGGCATTTGGGGGGACCTCTGAGCCACCCCCTCCACTGCCTGTGAGGGCTGTGGGGCACCTCTGGGGGACTGGGGGGGGGGGTCCGGGCGTAACGGGGGGGCCGTTTGCAGCCCCCACCCCACGGTGCAGCAACGGGGGCTCCGGGGGGCGTCTGGGGGTGCCGCTGACCTGCCCTTTCCCCCCCCCCTTTGCCCCCCAGCTATTGACCCCGGGGACGACATCGCGGCGGTGACCGACATCCTGGCGCGGCACCGGGGGGGCCCCCGCCCGCCGGGCCCCCCCCCGTGGCTGTCGCTGTTCGAGGGGCCCCCCCC
>NW_020923106.1:0-590 GCF_003984885.1 Neopelma chrysocephalum
CGGGGCCGAAGGGCGCTGACGGCACCGGGTCCGTGCAGGCAACGGGCAGCTCTCCAGCGTCCTGCTCCAGGCCTACCTGCCCGTGGTGGACTACCAGACCTGCTCCAGCTCGGCTTACTGGGGCTCCACCGTCAAGAACACCATGGTCTGTGCCGGCGGCGACGGCGTGCGCTCCGGCTGCCAGGCACGGCCCCGCTCCTCGCTGGGACCCCCCCGGGCACCTCCAGCATCCTCCCGGGCACCTCCAGCATCCCCCCAGCACCTCCAGCATCCCTCCCCCAGCACCTCCAGCATCCCCCCCTGGGCACCTCCAGCATCCCCCCAGCACCTCCAGCATCCTCCCCCTGGGAACCTCCAGCATCCCCCCCGGGCACCTCCAGCATCCCCCCGGGCACCTCCAGCATCCCCCCGGGCACCTCCAGCGTCCCTCCCCCAGCACCTCCAGCATCCCCCCGGGCACCTCCAGCATCCCCCCCGGCACCTCCAGCATCCCTCCCCCAGCACCTCCAGTATCCCCCGGGCACCTCCAGCATCCCTCCTCTGGCACCTCCAGCATCCCTCTGGGCACCTCCAGCATCCCTGCTGCCCCC
>NW_020923106.1:690-1353 GCF_003984885.1 Neopelma chrysocephalum
TGGGCACCTCCAGCATCCCCGCTCCCCCTGACCCCTCTCTGTGCCCCCCAGCACCTTCAGCATCCCCACTCCCCTCGGGGAACTCTAACCTGGCCCCTCTCTGTGCCCCTCAGGTACCTCCAGCATCCCCTCTTCCCCGTGGAGCTCTAACCCGGCCCCTCTCTGTGCCACTCCCAGCACCTCCATCTTCCCCTCTCCCCTCGCTCACCGTTCCCTCGCGGTGCCTCCCCCGCTCCCCCTCCTTCCCCTCACTCAGCGACCCCTCGCTGTGCCCCCGTTACCCCCCCGCACCCCCTTTCCCCCCATTCACCGGCCCCTCTCTGCGCTCCCCCGGCACCTCCTTCCCCTCTGGCTCACCCACCCTCACCGTGCCCCCCCTTTCTCACCCCCCCAGCCCCTCCCTGTGCCCCCCCCGGCTCCCTCTCGCCCCTGTCCCCCTGTGACCCCCCCTGTCCCCGCAGGGCGATTCGGGCGGTCCCCTCCACTGCGCCATCAATGGCCAGTACCAGGTGCACGGGGTCACCAGCTTCGTGTCCAGCCAGGGCTGCAACGTGGTCCAAAAGCCCACCGTGTTCACGCGCGTCTCCGCCTACATCTCCTGGATCAACAGCGTGAGGCCCAAACCGGGAGCGGCCCCGCCGATGGACCGTTCCCCTTCCCGTT
>NW_020923107.1:0-1655 GCF_003984885.1 Neopelma chrysocephalum
GGCTGATTTTGTGTTCCCTTTGGCAGGTTTCTCTGTGGATTTCGTTGTCTCTGACTCATTTTGGGTTCTGTTTCCCAGGTTTCTCAGTGGAGGGCCCGTCCCAGGCTCGGATCGAGTGCTCGGACGGCGGGGACGGCTCGTGCTCGGTGCGTTACTGGCCCACGGAGCCGGGGCCGTACGCGGTGCACGTGCTCTGCGACGGGGAGGACATCAGGGGCAGCCCCTTCATGGCTGACATACGGCCCCCGGCCCCAGACTCCTTCCCAGAGAAGGTGGGACCCCAAAAACCCCCAAAATCCCCCCCAAAAATCCATCACAGCCCCTTCATGGCTGACATACGGCCCCCGGCCTCTGACTCCTTCCTGGAGAAGGTGGGACCACAAAAACCCCCCCAAAAAACCCACAGACCCCACAGACACCCCCAGATCCCCCCCTTCATGGCCGACGTGTGGCCTGCGCCCCCTGACTCCTTCCCCGAGAAGGTGGGACCCCAAAAACACCCCAAAATCCCCCTCACAACCCCTTCATGGCCAACGTGTGGCCCGCGCCCCCAGACTCCTTCCTGGAGAAGGTGGGACCCCAAAAACCTCTAAAATCCCCCCCCAAAAATCCATCACAGCCCCTTCATGGCTGACATACAGCCCCTGGCCCCAGACTCCTTCCCCGAGAAGGTGGGACCCCAAAAACCCCCCAAAATCCCCCTCACAGCCCCTTCATGGCCAACGTGCGGCCCTAGCCCCAGACTCCTTCCCAGAGAAGGTGGGACCCCAAAAACCCCCCAAAATCCCCCACAAAATCCCCCTCACAGCCCCTTCGTGGCCGACATACGGCCCCTGGCCCCAGACTCCTTGCCCGAGAAGGTGGGACCCCAAAAACACCCCAAACTCCCCCCCAAAAATCCATCACAGCCCCTTCATGGCCAACGTGTGCCCCCCACCCCCAGACTCCTTCCTGGAGAAGGTGGGACCCTAAAACCACCCCAAAATCCCCATCCCAGCCCCTTCATGGCAGACATACGGCCCCCGGCCCCGGACTCCTTCCCGGAGAAGGTGGGACCCCAAAAACCTCTAAAATCCCCCCCAAAAATCCATCCCAGCCCCTTCATGGCCAATGTGCACCCCCTGCCCCCAGACTCCTTCCCAGAGAAGGTGGGACCCCAAAAACCTCTAAAATCCCCCTCACAGCCCCTTCATGGCCGATGTGCGGCCCCCAGCCCCAGACTCCTTCCTGGAGAAGGTGGGACCCCCCCAGACAACCCAGAGACCCCCCAAATCCCCTCTTTTCCCCCCAAATGCCCCCCAAATCCACCCTTTCCCCCTCAACTCCCCCCTCAACACCCCCAAATCCCCCCTTTTCCCCCCAAATGCCCCCAAATCCCCCCTTTTCCCCTCAACCCCCCCTTTTTCCCCCCTCAACACCCCCAAACCCCCCCATTTTCCCCCCAAGACCCCCTCAAATCCCCCTTTTGCCCTGTGCCCCCCCTCCCAAACCCCCCAAACCCCCTGAATCCCCCCCGTGCCCCCCCAGGTGAAGGCCCACGGGCCGGGGCTGGAGCAGTCGGGGGTCTCGGTGAACAAACCCACCGAGTTCACCGTGGACGCCAAGAACGGGGGGAAGGGACCCCTCAAAGTGCAGATGCAGGTGAGGGGGGGGGG
>NW_020923108.1:0-496 GCF_003984885.1 Neopelma chrysocephalum
CCACAGCACCCACAGCTCGAGGTGAGTCCCTGGGGGGGGGAGTTTGGGGTCCCTGGGGGTCCCTGGGGGTCCCTGAGGGTCCCCATGATGTGCCCAGTCACCCCCCCAGTTCAGCCACAGCCCCCCCAGTTGGTGCCAGGGGGGCTGCAGTGGGTGGGGGGGGGAGTTTGGGGTCCCTGGGGGTCTCTGGGGGTCCCCCTGAGGTGCCCCATGGCTCCCCAGTTCCGCCACAGCCCCCCCAGTTGGTGCCCCCCTTGACACCCCTGTGGGGGTGACCCCAGTCCCCGAGGGTCCCCAGATGGGGGGTCCCCAAAATGGGGGTCCTCAAGGCATGGTCCCCCCCCGATGCCCCCCAGGGGTGTCCCCAGCCCCCCAGGGTCCCCAAAACAGGGGGTCCTCCCCGTCACCCCCTCAATACCCCCTGGGGGGTGTCCCCATTCCCCGAGTGCCCCCAAAACAGGGGTTTCTCCCCCTTTTCCCCCCCTTGATGCCCCCC
>NW_020923108.1:596-1234 GCF_003984885.1 Neopelma chrysocephalum
CACCGTGGACACCCCCCCGTGCCTTCGCCTGTCCCTGCGCCCCCCCCAGCTCCCCCGGGGCCCCCCCGGAGCTGCAGTTCCTGCGCCTGAGCCTCCCCGTGCAGTTCCACCCCACCTTCCGCTGCACCCCCGGGGCCACCCCCCTGCCACAGGCCCCCCCCCCCCGGAGCCCCCCGAGGAGGCCACCGCGGACCCCCTGTCCGAGTTCGAGCGGCTGCGGCGCTCGGCGGGACCCCGAAACCAGGAGGGGGACGAGGGGGGGGACAAAGGGGCCGGGGGGGCCACGGGGAACCCCCCAGGGGCGGGGACGGGGGCAGGAACAGCCCCCCCCCGAGAGCAACCCCGGGGGGAGAACGAGAAGGACGCGACCACCGAGAAGGGCAAGGCCAGGAGGGGGTGAGTGAGGGGGGGAATGGGGGGAAGGGGGTCCCAAAAATGGGGTGGGACCCATCCCTGGGGGGGTCCCCGATCCCAGGGGGTCCCCAGAATGGGGTGACCCCCATCCCTGGGATCTGGGGGGGTTATCAGGGGGTCCCCAATCCCCAAATGTCCCCAGAATGGGGTGACCCCCATCCCTGGGGTTGGATCCCCGAAACCGGGGTGACCCAAAGGCCCCCCAGCAGGGGTGACCCCCCCCA
>NW_020923109.1:0-1193 GCF_003984885.1 Neopelma chrysocephalum
CCCGCATTTGGGGTCCCACCTGCACCCGTGCCGAGCCGTGCCGGGCCCTGCCATGTGTGCCACCCTGTGCCACATGTGTGTGCCAACCCCTGGCACATGTGCACGTGTGTCAGCCCGTGCCGTGTGTGTGCCACCCCCCGTCACACGTGCGGGGACAGGGATGGGCACAGGGATGGGCACAGGGATGGGCACAGGGATGGGACAGTGGGCACGGACAGCGCGAAGGACAGGGCCAGGGGGAGGGACGGGGACAGGGATAGGGATAAGGACGGGAATAGGACCATGGACAGGGATGGGGACAAAGATGGGACCAGGGACGGGGCAGGACCAAGGACAGCGGCAGGGCCAGGGGCAGGGGCAGGGCCAGGGGCAGGGACAGGGCCAGGACAGTGACAGGACCAAGGACAGGGCCAGAGGCAGGGCCAGGACAGGCCCAGGGCCACCCCAAGAGGCTCCGATGCTCCGTGACTTTATTGACCCCTGGATACAGCGAGTCGGGGGTCCCCCCGCACTGGGGGGGGGGGGGACCACAGGCCTTTGTGGGGTCCCCGGGGTGCTGTGGGGTCCCCCCCGGACGCTGGGAGGTCCCCTTGGTGCTCGGGCATCCCCTTGGTGCTTGGGGGGTCCCCTTGGTGCTCGGGGGGTCCCCCCATCCCCGCTCTGGGGGGACAGAGGGACACCCCCCTCCCCGAGCTCTGCAGTGCCAGGGAGGGTTTGGGGTGGTCCCCGCACCCCATTTGTGGGGGATTTCGTGGGGTCCCTGAACCTCCATTTCCAGAGGGGTTTGTGGGGTCCCTGTGGCCTCGTGGTGCCCAGGGGGGTTTCGGGGATCCCTGACACCCCCATTTCCAAGGGCTCGGGGGGTCCCCCACGCCCCCCGTGGTGCCCCGGGGGGGTGTTTTGGGGGTTCCCCGCACCCCCAATTCCGGGAGGGTTTGTGGGTCCCCACACCCCCCCTGTGCTCGGGGCGGGGGGCTTGAGGGCCCCTCCGTTTCGGGGGTCCTGGTGCAGCATTAGCAGCGCCGGTGTCGGGGGGCCGGGGGGGTCCCCGCGGGCTCCGGGCGGGGGGCGCCGGCCCGGGGGGGCCCCTCCTCAGTGCAGCCGCCTCTCGTCACTGGGGGGGCACAGGGGGGTCAGAGGCGGGGACCCCCCAACATCACCTGGGGGGGAAACCCCAACCCTCACCTGGGGGG
>NW_020923110.1:0-1750 GCF_003984885.1 Neopelma chrysocephalum
CCAGACCCCCAACCCCAAGACCCCCAGTTTGGGGACCCCCAAACCCGCTGGGCACACCCAGATCCCCAACCCCGGGTCCCCCCAATTTGGGGCCCCCCAAACCCAGGGACACCAAAACCGCAACCCCTGGGACCCTCAATTTGGGGACCCTCAATGTGGGGACCCCCAAACCCGGGGACACTGAGACTCCAACCCCTGTGTCCCCCCAGTTTGTAGACCCCAAACCCAGGGACACCGAAACCCCAACCCCTGGGACCCCCCAGTTTGGGTACCCCCAAACCCGGTGGGCACACCCAGACCCCCAACCCCTGGGATCCTCCAGTTTGGGGACCCCCAAACTCGGGGACACCGAGATCCCAACCCCTGGGATCTCCTAATTTGGAGACCCCCAAACCCGGGGACACTGAGACCCCCAACCCCCGGGACCCCCCAGTTTGGGGACCCCCCAAACCCGGAGACACCGAGATCCCCAAACCCTGGGACCCCCTAATTTGGGGACCCCCAAACCCAGTGGGCACACCCAGACCCCCAAATCCTGGGACCCCTCAGTTTAGGGACCCCCAAACCCGGTGACACCAAGACCCCCAACCCCTGAGACCCCTCAGTTTGGGGACCCTAAAACTGGGGACACCCAGACCCCCAACCCCCAGGACCCTCCAGTTTGGAGACCCCAAAACCCGCTGGGCACACCCCAATCCCCAACCCCTGGGACCCCCCCAATTTGGGGAACCCCAAACCCGGGGACACCGAGATCCCCAACCCCTGGGATCCTCCAGTTTGGAGACCCCAAAACCCGGGGGTCACACCCAGATCCCCAAACCCTGGGACCCCCCAGTTTGGGGACCCTCAAACCCGGTGACACCGAGATCCCCAACCCCTGGGACCCCCAGTTTGGGGGCCCCCAAACCCAGGGACACTTTGACCCCCAACCCCTGGGACCACCCAATTTGGGGACCCCCAAACCGCTGGGCACACTGAGACCCCAAGCCCTGGGACCCTCCAGTTTGGGGACCCCCAAACCCAGGGACACCAAAACCCCAACCCCAGGACCCCCAATTTGGAGACCCCCAAACCCGGGCACATCAAGACCCCAACCCCCCAGGTCCCCCAATTTGGGGACCCCCAACCCCGGGGACACCCAGACCCCCAACTCCCAAGACCCCCAGTTTGGGGACCCCCAAACCCGGGAACACTTAGACCCCAAACCTGGGACCCACCAATTTAGGGACCCGCAAACTCGGGGACACCAAAACCCCAAACCCCAGGACCCTCAATTTGGGGACCCCCAAACCCAGGGACACCAAAACCCCAACCCCCGGAACCCCCCAGTTTGGAGACCCCCAAACCTGGGGACCCCGAGACCCCAACCCCTGGAACCCCCCAGTTTGGGTACCCCCAAACCCGGTGGGCACACCCAGACCCCCAACCCCTGGGATCCTCCAATTTGGGGACTCCCAAACCCGGGGACACTGAAACCCCAAACCCCAGGACCCCCAGTTTGGGGACCCCCAAACTCGAGGACACTGAGTCTCCAACCCCCATGACCCCCAGTTTGGGGACCCCCAAACCCGGTGGACACCAAAACCCCAACCCCCCGGACCCCCCAATTCGAGGACCCCCAAACCCGCTGGGCATACCCAGATCCTCAAACCCTGGGACCCCCCAATTTGGGGACCCCCAAACCCAGGCACACCGAGATCCCCAAACCTGGGACCCCCCAATTTGGAGACCCCCAAACCCAGTGGGCACA
>NW_020923110.1:1850-2298 GCF_003984885.1 Neopelma chrysocephalum
ACATCTCCCCTACCCCCCTGACCCTCAATCTTCCGACCCTCAATTTTTGGACCCCCAAACCCGGGGACACCAAAACCCCAACCCCTGGGACCCCCCAGTTTGGGGACCCCCAAACCCGGGGACACCGAAACCCCAAACCCCAGGACCCCCAGTTTGGGGACCCCCAAACCCTGGGACCAGAAGGTTCTCAGGGTGACCCCCGGGCCCCCCCGTACCCCTTTCCGGGCCCCCCCGGGCCCCCCCCGGGCCCCCCCGACCCCCCCCAGCCCCCGTTACCTGCGAGGCCGCGCAGACCCCGAACGCCCTGAGCACCACGTCGACCACCCGCTGTGACGTCAGCACGTTGCCCCCCACCACCGCGGCCTCGGGGGAGGGGTCCAGGATGGAGCCCCCCGGGATCAGCACCCGAACGGGGGCCAAGCACCCCTGGGGGAAAGGATGGGGGGGG
>NW_020923111.1:0-1510 GCF_003984885.1 Neopelma chrysocephalum
CGCCGACGAGGCCAATTGTCCCGGTGAGGGGCACGGGGGGTCCCCCATCCTGGGAACCGCGTCTGGGACCCCCGACCGGGGAACCCCGACCCTGCGACCCCCTGGGATCCCCCACCCCGGGAACCCCATCTGGGACACTCAGTCCTGGAAATCCCGACGTGGGACCCCCGACCTGGGCATCAACTCTGGACCCCTCCACCCTGGGACCACCCTGGGTCCCCACCTGAGGACCACCCTCACCCTGGGACCCCCCCCCCTCGGGACCCCCCACCTCGTAACTTCCCCACCCAGGACTCCCCACCGGCACCATCCCCTACCCGGACTCCCCTTTGGGGACCCTCCACCCTGGCAGTTCCCGCCCATGGACCCCCCCTTTGGAAGCCCGTCCATCCCGGGACCACCCTGGACCCCACTTTGAGAACCCCCGTTTTGGGGATTCCTCCTGGCACCCCCCGCCCGGGGACCCCCGACCCCGGGACGCCCCACCCGGGACCCCCGCTTTGGAGACCGCGCCCCAGGGCGGGGGTGTCACCGCTGTCCCCGTGTCCCCAGCGCGGGCCACCTGCGGCCCCGGGACCGTGCCCTGCCCCGACGGCTCGTGCGTGGCCGAGGTCGCCGTGTGCGACGGCAATCGCGACTGTCGCGACGGCTGGGACGAGAGTCCGGCGGGGTGTGCGGTGGCCCTGCCCCCCGCGCCCCTGGCACCTGGCACCGCTGGCACGGCCACTGGCATCGCCACTGGCACCACTGGCACGGCTGGCACTGGCACTGTCATCGCGGCTACCAGCGCCACCGACACCGCTACTGCCACCGCCGCTGTCGCCGACATTGGCACCGTCACCGACACTGTCACCGGCACTGCCAACGCCTCGGCAGGTGAGGGGGGGCTCGGTGGCTCCCGGGGGTGGCCGGGGACCTCGGTGTGAGGGGACAGGTGGGCTCCGAGGGGTGGGTGGGCTCTTGGGTGGGCTCTGGGAGTGGGTGGGCTGGATGGGGTGGGCGGGACGGCTCCGTGGGCCTGGTGGGTGCCGGTGGGACGGGAGGGCTCAGGGACAGGAGGGTTCCGTGGGGGGTGGCTCCGTGGGACACGTGGGCTCCCCAGGGTCGGGCGCGCCCTGGGGCCGGTGGTCCCCGCAGGTCCCGCGGCTCCGGGGGGGTTCTCTGTGCCCCCCCCCCGCGGCAGTGGGGGAGTGGGTGGTCCCCGTGGGTGGGTGGTCCCGGCGGCTGTGCTCCCCCCGAGCCCGTGTCCCCATCCCCAGCGCCCTGTGCCCCCCGGTCCCTGCGCTGTGACAGCGGCGGGTGCGTCCCGCGGGGGTGGCGCTGCGACGGCGACAGCGACTGTCCCGACGGCAGCGACGAGGGGGGCTGCGACCCCCCCTGCGCCCCCGGACACCTGCCCTGCGACCCTCCCTGCGCCCCCGGACACGCCCCCTGCGCCCCCGCCTGCGTCCCCCCCCCGCCACCTCTGCGACGGCGTCCCCCACTGTCGCGACAGCGCCGACGAGAGCCC
>NW_020923112.1:0-1603 GCF_003984885.1 Neopelma chrysocephalum
GGTGTGAGATCCGGTGCCGCTGTCTCTGTGTAGGTTGGATCGCCAGACCCAGGCCACGACCCTGGTTCACCAGATCTTTGGCGGTTACCTGCGGTCCCGTGGTGAGTGCCAGCTGCCAGGGCCAGGGTTTGGGCAGCAGAACTCTTTGGGAAAATGACAAAGCACGTGTAACTTATCCAGAGCCACAGTCAGTCAGTCCTGCGGTACCTGAGGGTCGTGGCCCCAGTTGTGGTGGTGGGAAAAGCTGCTGGCTGCGTGCCACCAGCAAAGGGACCCATCTTCCCAGCTATCCAGCCACACTTGCTGTCCTAGCACAAAGTGGAGTCACCAGCCTTTCTCCCTGCCAGGCTGTGAATCCTGGTGTTCACATCCCAGAGCCCAAGCCCAGACTGGGGGGACACTGCAGCTGCCCGTGCTGTGCTGTGGGGGTGCCAGGTGCAGGTGTTGTGTTGGGGTGTGCTCAGGGCTCTTCCTTTTGCAGTGAAATGCTTGGAGTGCAAGACTGTCTCGGACACCTATGACCCTTACCTGGATGTGACACTGGAGATCGAGGTAGTGAGGCAGGGTTAGGGATGGGGGGCTCTGTCCTCAGGAGGGTGTTCCTGCTCTGAGGCTCCTTAACCTGCCGGTGTGCAGGCATGGTGCTGGCAGGAGGGAAGCAGCTCCCACTGTTCCGCTGCCTTCTCAGTCTGGCAGAGCAGTGCCCGTTGCCTGAGCGTGAGCCACGACTCCTTGGTGGAGGCTCGGTGGTGTTGGGGTGCAGAGCAGCCACCCCCGTGGTGTGCTGGGGGCAGGCTCACGGCTTTGGGGCAGCCTGTGGCCCTGTGCTGTGTGGCCCTGTGCTGTGTGCTCTCCCCTGGACCCAGCACAGAGCACAGCTGTGGCCTCAACAGGCCCCTTGTGCCCTGACTCCCACCTTGTCCTTGCAGCGAGCGGCAAACGTGGTGCGGGCGCTGGAGCTGTTTGTGAAGCCGGAGCAGCTGGGGGGGGACAACGCCTACAGGTGCAGCATGTGAGTGTGGGGGGCTGCAGGCAGGGCGGGGCCCACGGGTGTGACGGTGGGAAGGCTGCCACGATATGGGGGGGCTTCTGTACCTGCTAAACTGTGAGGTACAGGGCCACGAGAGCCTGTGATGAGTCCTGCTGCTCCTCAGCTCCCTCCTCTCATGAGGAGGACCTGGGCCAGCAGACGTGCCTGGAGCGGTGCCTGGTGTCAGCATGGTCATTCCCCTGGGGTTTGCCATTCCCATGGCCAGGGCAGGCAGTTGTCTGGGTGGTGGAACAGCTTGAATAGCTTGAGCTTTTCCTGGGCAGGTGCAGGAAGAAAGTGTTGGCCAGCAAACGCTTCACTATCCACCGAGCCTCCAACGTTCTCACGATCTCACTGAAGCGCTTTGGCAGCTGCGGCTCTTCAGGTGGAAGAAAAATCACCAAGGTGAGTGCTCAGCAATCCAGAGCAGGGGCTGTGTCCTGGTCCAAGGGCAGGGCAGGAGGTGGTCCTGGTATAGGCCTGCAGCCATTCCCCACTGCACGGGGAAAGTTGGGCTCATCCTGGCATCTTCCTCACCACGATCTCTGCCTGGGGAGAGCGTGTCCCCTCCCT
>NW_020923113.1:0-2861 GCF_003984885.1 Neopelma chrysocephalum
GGGGCGGCGTCGCTGGCCCTGCGGCGGGGCGGCGCGGGGGGCACGGGGGGCAGCACGGCCAGCAGCGGCTACTGCAGCCAGGAGGACTCCGACTCCGAGCCCGAGCTCTTCTACACCGCCCGCACCTCCCTCGGCCGCCGCCCACGTCGCCGCCAGGTCGGTCCCGGGCCGTGACGTCATGGGGGGGACACGGCTGACATCATCGAGGAGCACACACACACACCCCGGGGCTGGGTGCTAGGGAGCAGGCGAGGGTGGGCTTGATGCGTGGGGAACACACGGGATGTGGGTGGTCCTGTCCGGGAGGTGAGCGTGGGTCTGCTATGGGGTGAGCATGGGGGTGAGCATCACCCTGCTGCGGGGTGAGTGTGGGGCTGGGCATGGGGTCAGCGTGGCCCTGCCGTGGGGCAGCAAGAGTGGCAGCAAGCATGGCCGTGCCATGGGACACGCCGGCCCTGTCCAGGTGGATGTGGGGTGAGCGAGGCACCGTGGGGTCAGTGGGTTTTTGCTGTCTGGCACGGCCACCCCAAGGCCCTCCAGGCTGAAGCTGCTCCCAGAGAGGGCAAAGGACAGCATTTGGGGGTGACAGGGTGAGCCCCCCAGGCAGCCTCACAGCTGTCCCCATCCTGCAGGGACCCCCGCAGGGTCCAGCAGTGCCTGCATGCTGTGCGGTGGCTTTCAGGGCTGGGAGCCCCTCAGCGCCGTGGGGACACGTGCAACACTGTGTGGCAGCTCCGCGGCCCCACGTAAATACTCCTTAGTGGGTGCGGATGGCAGGGACGCCGAGCCGGGATGCCTGGGTCCCCCTTGTGTGGGGCCAGCACTTTGAAGTGGGGTGCCGGCGGCATGGGCGGGCTGCACCCCCGGCCCGGCCCTCCTGCCTCAAATCCCAGGGCGTCCCCGCGGGCTCCCAGCCTGCCCAGACGCCCTGGTGCCAGGCTGTCGGCTGCCGGCGCTCTGCCTCGGGACGCCTCTCTGATCTGAGGTGCAGGGAAGGGGCGCTCATCCCCGGGTGTACTTGCAGCCGAGCTCACCCACCCCTGCAGCCCCACGGACGAGGGCTGGGGGGGCGGCCGGTGCCGGTGTCCCCGGAACAGGGCTGGGGCCGCGGTGAGCTCAGCTGTGCTTCCCCGGCGCAGCCCAGCTCAGCGCCAGCCGGGCTGATGCAACCCCACGCAACCGCCCGCGCGTGTCAGTCGGTGCCGCGGGACGGGCCGGGGGCCGGCGGGATAACCGGGGTAGGCGGGGAGCTCCCCCCCGCCCACAGTGCCGCTCAGCCCGGCTGCTGTCACACAGGATGAGCCCAGCGAGTGGGAGAAGACAGAGCTGGACCAGACGCAGGTGGAGCAGCGGATCAAGGAGTACAACAGCCAGATCAACAGCAACCTCTTCATGAGCCTGGTACGGGGCCAGCGCAGGGCTGGGCGGGAGGGGCACGGTGCCTTGCCCTGTCCCCACTCACCCCCCCGCTGGTGTCTCGCAGAACAAGGACGGCTCCTACACCGGCTTCATCAAGGTGCAGCTGAAGTTGGCGCGCCCCGTCTCGGTGCCGGCCACCAAGAAGGGCCCCGCCTTGCAGGCGGGGCGGCCACACACCCAGGGCGTGAAGCGCCGGACCTCCTTCTACCTGCCCAAGGGCACCGTGAAGCACCTGCACATCCTGTCGCACACCCGTGCCAGCGAGGTCATCGACGCCCTCCTCCGCAAGTTCACCGTCGTTGACAACCCCCGCAAGTTTGCCCTCTTCGAGAGGTCTGAGAAGGATGAGCAAGGTAGTGCCCTTGACAAGCACGGTGGCCCTGTCCCCACAGCGGTGGCTGTGTCCCCATAGTGACAGTTTCCCCTGTGGTGGCAATGTCTCCAGAATGATGGTGTCTCCCATGGTGGGAGCATCCCCGTGGTAGTGGTGTTCTCATAGCAGTGGTGTTCCCCATGGTGGCAGTATCATGGCAGCAGTGTCCTCCCTGACAGTGGCAGCTTTCCCAGGGTAGCAGCATCTCTGTGGTGGCAGCATCCCTGTAGCAGTGGTATCCCTGCTTTGGTGGCAGTGTCCTGTGTTGCCATGGGTGTGTGTACCACCCCCCTCCCATGGCAGCAGATTCCCCCATGTCAGTAGTTTACTCTGTGGTGATGATGTCCCTGTAGTGGAAGCATCCTCATGGTGGCAGCATCCCTGTAGCAGTGGTATCCCCCCTTCGGTGGCAGTGTCCCTTGTCACCATGGGTTTGTCCCCCGTGGCAGCAGAGTCTGCCATGGAAGTGGTGTCCGCTGTGAAAGTGGTGTCCCCAGTGCCAGTGGTGTCCCCAGTGAGGGTTATGTCCCCATGGTGGCACTGTCCCCCTGGCATTGTCCCTGCTGTGACCTGTGGCCACCCTTGCAGTGTACCTGCGGAAGCTGGGTGACGAGGAGCAGCCCCTGTGGCTGCGGCTGCTGGCCGGCCCCAGCGAGAAGGTGCTGAGCTTCGTCCTGAAGGAGAACGAGACCGGGGAGGTGAACGTGGGGGGGGGGGGGCAGGGAGGGGGCTGGCACCCGCATCCCTGGGGAGAGGGGGCCGCGGCAGGTCCCCGTCACGATGGCAGCCCCTGTGCCTGCAGTGGGACGCCTTCACGCTGCCAGAGCTGCACAACTTCCTGCGCATCCTGCAGCGGGAGGAGGAGGAGCACGTCCGGCGTCTGCGGCACCGCTACGCTCGCTGCCGCCAGAAGATGCAGGAGGCGCTGGCCACGCGCACGCCGGGGTGACCACGACGCCCGCGCCCGAAGCGAGCCAGTGCACCGGGACTCTCGTCCGCCGGCGGGTGGGGGCACCGGGGAGGGGGGTGGAATGGGGCACCACGGACCCACCGGGCTGTCACAGCCCCC
>NW_020923113.1:2961-3599 GCF_003984885.1 Neopelma chrysocephalum
GTGTGTCCCCAGGGGAGTGGTGTCACCTGGGAGTGTGTGTCCCCAGAGGAGCAGGTGTCCTGAGGGGAGCGTGTCCCCTGGGGATTTGAGTGTCCCCAGGGGAGTGGGTGTCCTGAAGGGAGTGAGTGTCACCTGGAAGTGTGTGTCCCCAAAAGAGTGGATGTTCTGGAGGGAGCAAATGTCCCTCTGGGAGTGGGTATCCCCAGGGGAGTGGGTGTCCAGGGGGAGTGAGTATCACCTAAGAGTGTGTGTCTCCAGGGGAGTGGGTGTTCTGGGGGAACGAGTGTCCCTGGATGAGTGATTGTCCCTGTGGGGGAAGCAGGGCATCGAGCACCAATAAAGACATCTTGGTGATGAGGCCTGGCCTGCGGTGTGTCCTTGGCTGGGCGGGAAGGGATGGGACGCGGAGCCCCCCGCGCTGCCAGCGGGCCGTGGGTCCCCGCACGTGGTTCGGGGGAGCAGCGGTAGCGACGGGACTCGAACCCGCGGTCCCCGGGGCGGGAAGGAGGGCGCGCCCCGCGCCGCCGTCACGTGTGGCGGCGGCGGAAGTGGCGCAGCGGCGGCGCAGGCGGCGCTCGGTCGGTGTCGCCGGGCGGCTCCGGGCCGGCCCCGTCCCTTCCCCCCGGCCCCGCTCCCGC
>NW_020923114.1:0-119 GCF_003984885.1 Neopelma chrysocephalum
CCCGTCATCATCTGTATCCTCACACACCTGGGGGCACCTGGGAACCCCCCCAAAACCTGGGACACACCCCGACACCTGGGACCCACCCCAGACTCACCTGGGACCCCCCAAACTCACCT
>NW_020923114.1:129-1346 GCF_003984885.1 Neopelma chrysocephalum
CACCTGGGACCCACCCCAGACTCACCTGGGACCCCCCAAACTCACCTGGGACCCACCCCAGACTCACCTGGGACCCTCCCCAAACTCACCTGGGACCCACCCCAGACTCACCTGGGACCCCCCCAAACACACCTGGGGGCACCTGGGACCCTGCCCTGCACACCTGGGACCCACCTGGGGGGTCTCACCAGTGTCCTGGGGGGGTCAGGGGGGTCTCACCTGTGCCCGGGGGGATCCTGGGGTGGGTCAGGGGGTCCCTGGGGGGGGGTCACCTGTGTGTGGGGGAGTCCTGGGTGGGTCACCTGTGCCCGGGGGGGTCCCTGGGGGTCTCACCTGTGCCCGGGGGGGTCCTTAGCTGCCCAGCGCGGGCCCTGGAGCTGTTCCTGGAGTCGCTGCTCCGCAAGGCCTGTCACGTGACCCAGTCCCGCAACGCCAAGACCATGACCACGTCACACCTGTGAGTGACCCCACCTGGGCTCAGGTGACCTCACCTGGGCCCACTTGTCCTCACCCACTCCCCACCTGGGCTCACCTGGACTCAGGTGTCCTCACCTGGGCTCACCTGGGCTCACCTGAGCTCAGGTGTCTTTACCTGTCCATACCTGTCTCCACATGTGCTCACCTGTCCTCACGTGTGCTCACCTGGGCTCAGGTGTCCTCACCTGTGCTCTCCTCACCTGCCTGACCCCCCCTAACTTGCTCCTGGGGGGTGGGGGAAGGTCCCGTGATGGGCGTGGCTGGGTGGGTGTGGCGGGCGTGTCCCTCCCCAGGTGTGGTGGATGTGGCCTGCTCCAGGTGTGCTGGGTGTGTCCAGATGAGTACAGGTGTGTCTGGGCAGGTACGGGTGTGTCCAGGTGTGCTGGGTGTGTCCAGGTGTGTCCAGGTACATCCAGGTGTGCCCAGGTGTGCTGGGTGTGCCCAGGTGTGCTGGGTGTGTCCAGGTGGATACAGGTAAGTCTGGGCAGGTACAGGTGTGTCCAGGTTAGTGCAGGTGTGTCCAGGTGTACTGGGTGTGTCCAGGTAAGTGCAGGTGTGTCTGGGTGCGTCCAGGTGTGTCCAGGTACATCCAGGTGTGTCCAGGTGTGTCGAGGTATATCTGGGTAGATTCGGGTGTATCCAGGTAGGTGCAGGTGTGTCCAGGTGTGCTGGGTGTGTCCAAGTGTGTCCAGGTACATCCAGGTGTGCTGGGTGTGTCCAGGTGTGCTGGGTGTGTCCAG
>NW_020923115.1:0-1826 GCF_003984885.1 Neopelma chrysocephalum
GGGGGGGGGTCGGTCTCACCTTGGAGAAGTCCCCGATGAGCTCCCGGTCGTCCTTGGCCAGCAGCTGCTCCAGGGCCTCGGGGCACAGGGACAGAGAGCGCTGGAGCCGTGCAGGCTGGGGGATGGGGGACAGCTGGGGTGAGGGGGGACACCCCGGGGACAGGGGACACGGGACACCCCTAAAGTCAGGGGACACCCGGGAGCAGGAGACACTCCGGGGTCAGGGGACACCCCGGGAACAGGGGGGATACCCGGGGTCAGGGGACAGCCCCAAAGTCAGGGGACATCCGAGGTCAGGGGACACCCCGGGGACAGGGGACACCCCGGGGTCAGGGGACACCCCGGGGTCAGGGGACACCCCGGGGTCAGGGGGACAACGTGGGGACAGAGGACACCCCGGGGGTAGGGGGACACCTGGAGATAGGAGACACCCGGGGGAAGGGGGACACCCCGGGACAGGGGGGACATCTGGGAGCAGGGGGACACCCCGGGGGCAGGGGGACAACCCGGGGTCAAGGGCACACCCCTAAAGTCGGGGGACACCTGGGGGCAGGGGGACATCTGGGGGCAGGGGGGACATCCGGGGTCAGGGGGGCACCCCCGGGGCAGGGGGCACTCGGAGATAGGGCACATCCTGAGGAGCAGGGGGGACACCTCAGGGTCAGGGGACACCAGGGGTCAGGGGGACACCCAGGGACAGTAGGGACACCTCCGGGGTCTAGGGGACACCCCCCCAAAAATGAGAGGGACACCCCGGGGTCAGCAGGGTCATCCCCAGGGCCGGGGGACACCCCCAAAGTCACAGGGACCTTCAGGGTCATGGGGACACCCCCGGGGGCAGGGGGGACACCCCGGAGGCAAGGGGAACAGCCCTGGGGTCAGGGGGGCACACCGGGTCAGTGGGGACACCCCAGAACCAGGGGACACCCTCAGGACCAGGGGACACCCCCAGGACCAGGGGACACCCCTGGGGTCAGGGGGACACCCCTGGGGTCAATGGGGGCTCTGTCAGGACACAGCCCTGGGGACCCCCCAAGGGACCAGAGGGGACCCCCCCAGGGCTCCCCATCACCCACCGGCTCCGCCGCCCCCTCCCCGGGGGTCCCGGCGATGCTGCTCCGCCTGCGCTTGGCCCGCCCGGGGGGGTCCCTGTGCCCGGGGGGGTCCCTGTGCCCGTCCCTGTGTCCGTCCTCGTCCCCGTGTCCGTCCTCGTCCCCGTCCCTGTCCCGCCGGAGCCGCTCCGGCCGCCTCAGGCTCCAGCAGCCCGGGGGGGGGTCCCGGGACCCCGAGGGCTCCCCCCGGAGCAGCGGCGCCCGCAGCAGGTTCTCCACCCCCCGCGACACCGGGACAGCGCCCTGAGGGGGGGCACGGGGGGGTGAAGGGGAGGGGACACAGCCCGTGGGTGGGGACCCCCTGCCCCCCCCCCCCCCGACCAGTGTATCCCATTCCCAAGGTCCTTCCCTCCCCCCAAAAAGGGATGGATCCCACACCCAGGGTGCCCCCCCAAAAAAGGATGGATCCCACGTCCAGGATCCATTCCCTCCCCCACAAAAAATTCCCATGCCCAGGATGCCCCCCCCCCACCTCAAAGGGGATCGATCCCACACCCAAGGTCCATCCCCCCAGAAAATCCCATGCCCAGGATCCCCTCCCGCCCCCAAAAAAGAAAGGGCTGGATCCCACACCCAGGGTGTCCCCCCACCCCCAATAAAAGGAGGGATCCCACATCCAGGATCCATTCCCTCCCCCAGAAAGGGCTGGATCCCATCCCCAGGGTGTCCCCCCCCAAAAAAGGGCTGGATCCCACACCCAGGGTGTCTCCCCTA
>NW_020923116.1:0-772 GCF_003984885.1 Neopelma chrysocephalum
GGGGGGGTTGTTGAGAGCGGTGGCTGAGCCCCCCCTGCCCCACACCCCCTCCCTGCTGGGTGCAGAGGGATCTTGGGGTGGTCGGGCCCGGGGAACGGGGGGGGGCTCGGGGACATCGGGGACAGCAGAGACCCCTCCCCGACACCTGGGACCCCTCCCCGACACCTGGGACCTCTCCTTGACACCCCAGGCTTGGGGAGGGCTCGGGGGGGCTTGACCTGGCCCAAGTGATGGGGGGTCAGCTGCCCCAACCCCTCCATCACCCCCCGGCACAGACAAAGAGCCGCCGGCTCCGGTGCCACCGCCCCGACACCGGGACCCCTCCCGAACGCCCCAGACCCCTCCCGGACACCCAGGACCCCCAGACCCCCTCCCAGGGCCGCCCTGGAAGCGCCCGTAGGCCCAGGCCCGGGGGGTCCGTCCCCGCCGCTCCCCGCCGGGGGTCCCGGGGCGGGCCCGGGGGTCGGTGCCAAGGCGGGGTCCGGCGGCGGTGCCGCGGTGCCGCGGAGCTGCCATTGGCTGCGCCGGCCCCGCATTGGAGCCGCAGTCTCGGGCGAAGCCACGTCGTTGCCGCGTCCGCAGCTGCGAGCGCCCGGCAGAGCGCCAGCGCGGCGGCGGGGGGGAGGGAAAAGCCCAGAAAAAACGGGAAAAAGAGGGAAAAAAAGGCAAAAAAAAAATCAAGAAAAAAAGAAACCCCCCCTCGGCCGAGCAATAAACCAACCAACCCTCCTAATTCAGCGGTGCCCCCCCCCCCAAAAACCAGCCCAGCCCC
>NW_020923117.1:0-678 GCF_003984885.1 Neopelma chrysocephalum
GCGGGGGTCACAGTGGCCCCCGTTGTGGCAGCGACACTCGCCCTGGCAGCCGGGGCCAAAGCGCCCGGGGGGGCACGGCACGGAGCAGATCTCCCCCTGCCAAGGAGCACCAGGGTCAGCGGGGGAAAATGAGGCACAGAGGATGTTTTTTTGGGGGGAGCGAGGGGGGGCACGGCCCACCTACCATCCATCCGTGGGGACACACGCAGGTGCTGGTGCTCGATGGGTGGCAAATGCCCCCGTTCTGGCAGGGACAGGGGGTGTCACAGGGTGTCCCCTCGGGGCAGGGCACCTCACAGCTGTGGGGGGGTGAGGGGTGAGCAGGACCCCTGCCTGGGGAGCGGTGGGAGGGGGTGTGTGGGTGTAGAGTGAGGGGTCCCTACTCACAGAGGGCCCATCAGCCCCGGGGGGCAGAGGCAGGCGCCGGTGGAGGCGTTGCAGGGGGCCTGGTGGTGGCAGGGACAGGGCAGGTGACAGCCCTGCCCGTAGGTGCCAGGTGGGCACGGCTGGTGGCACAGAGGGTCGGCGAAGCCGGGGGGGCAGGAGCAGACCCCAGTCAGGGGGTCACAGGGGGCCCCGTGGTGGCAGTTGCAGCGATTCCCACAGCCCGGCCCCCACGACTGCTCGTCACACTCTGCAAGGGGGAGACCAGTGGTACCTCCCCATCCCATCCCATCC
>NW_020923118.1:0-2215 GCF_003984885.1 Neopelma chrysocephalum
CCCCCCGCCCCCACTCCGCCCTTTAAAGGCGCCACCGGGAGCGGAGGCGGCTCCAGAGCCGGGATCGGGATCGGGACACCGGGAACGGGACACCGGGAACGGGACACCGGCAACAGGCTCAGGACACCAGGACTGGGATCAGGACACTACGAACAAGAGCAGAATACTGGGAATAGGACACTGGGACTGCGATCAGGACACCAGAACCAGCCCTGGGACACCGGGAATAACAGCGGGACACCGGGACCAACACCAGACACTGGGACCAACACCAGGAATGTCACTGGGACACCAGGACTGACACTGGGATCAAGAGCAGGACACTGGGACCGAGACTGGGACCAAAACCGGGACTGATCCCAGGACACCAGGACTAAGCCCCAACATCTGTTGGGATTGAGAGCAGGACCGAGAGCAGGACCAAGACCAGGACAGCGGGAGCGACACCAGGAGCAGAGTTGGGATACTGGGACTAAAACTAGGCTGATACTGGGACCAAAATTAGGCTGGGACAGCAGAAGCAACACCAGGACTGAGACCAGGTGAGGGGGCAGCAGGACTGGGACCAGCACCAGGACAGGGA
The DNA here is from genome assembly GCF_003984885.1 of Neopelma chrysocephalum. Lineage (NCBI taxonomy): Eukaryota > Metazoa > Chordata > Aves > Passeriformes > Pipridae > Neopelma > Neopelma chrysocephalum. The sequence continues at coordinate 584 of NW_020923118.1, forward strand.
CTGGGACTGAGACCAGCAGAAGAACTGGGATTAAGACCAGTACTGGGACTGGGATTGGAGCTGACACAAGGATTGGGACCAGCACTGGGACTGAGACTGGGACCTGAACTGGGACTGGGACTGGGACCTGAACTGGGACCAGCACTGGGACTGGGACTGGGACCAGGACTGGGATTACGATTGGGACCAGCACTGGGGCTGAGGTTAGGGCTGACATCAGGACTGGGATCTGGACTGGGACCAGCAGCAGGACAGGGATTAGAATCGGGTTGGGGACTGGAAGCAGCACTGGGACTGGAATTAGGATCGAGACTGGAATTAGACTTGACACCAGGACTGGAACCAGCACTGGGACTGGGACTGGGGCTGACACCGGGACCGGGATCAGCCCCAGTGTCCTCACAGGGGCCACCCCAGTGACCCTCCTGTCCCTGCAGGACCGTGATGTCCCCGACGTCCCTGCTGGTGGCCCTGGTGGTGGCCCTGGTGGCCCTGGTGGGTGCCGGCACCCTGGTCCCAGGCCGGGTGTCCCAGTTGGTGATGGATTTTGGGCTCCGGCTCTTCCGGGCGGCTTTGGGACCCCGAGGGGACACCAACGTGGTCCTGGCCCCCCATGGGGCCACCTCGGTGCTGGTGGCCCTCCAGGTGGCCACGGCCGGGCGGGGCCGGAGGCAGCTCAAGGAGGCCTTGGGGTTCAGCATCAACGGTGAGAGGGGGGACACGCTCGGGGGGGAGGGAGGGACATGGACACACTGGGGACACCCCAGGGACACCCCAGGGGACACCCCGAGGTTGTTGTGCCCATAGGGGGGGACATGGACACACTGGGGACACCCCAGGGGACAATCCAGGGGACACCTCAGGGGACACCCCGAAGAACACCCCAAGGGACACCCCAGGCACACCCCAAAGGACACCCTGAGGGACGCCCTGAGGTCGTTGTGCCCATGGTGGGGGGTGGGATGTGGGGTCCCTGTCCTTTGGGGTCTCTGTCTCCATATTGGGGTGAGATTGGGGTCCCTGTCCCTACTGGGGACACTTTGGGGCCCCTGTGCTCATGGGGGGTGGGATTGGGGGTCCCCACCCCCACAGGGGACACTTTGGGGTCCTTGTCCCCCGGGGGGGGAGTCTTTGTCCCCATTGGGGGGGGGCTTTTTCTCCATCGAGAGGGTCTTTATCCCCATGTTCGGATGGGATTGCGGGTCCCCACCCCCACAAGGACCACCCTGGGGTCCCTCTCCCCGTGTGGGGGTGGGCGGCAGGTCCCTCCCTCCCTTCCCCCCGCAGTGGGTGCCCCCCCCGCCCCTCCCTGACCCCGTTTGTTCCCCCTCCCCAGACCCGGAGGTCTCGGCGGAGCTGCGGGGGCTGCGCCGGGCCTTGGAGGGGGGTCCCGGGCAGGGCCTGGCGGTGGCCGAGGGGCTCTTTGTGGGGCGGGGGGTCGCGCTGACCCCCGGCTTCGCCCGCCGGGCCCTCCGAGCCCTCGGACCCCGCAGCGTGGCCCGGGTGGACTTCGCTCGAGGGGAGGGGGCACGGACCCTCCTCGACTCCTGGGTGCGGGAGAGGACCAAGGGTGAGACCCCCGGGGTGGGGGCGAGGGGCGAGGGGGGCGTTTGGGATCCCCGGGGTGGGGGG
>NW_020923119.1:0-766 GCF_003984885.1 Neopelma chrysocephalum
GTTTCCCCAGGAATGATTTCGGGGGTCACCCCCAGCCCCATTTCCCACCCCCCCCGAGCCCGGGGTTGGACCCACCAACCCACCAGGACTGGATCCTCAGGGGGGCGGGAAAACTCTCCCGAGCTTCATTTTCCCCAGGAATGATTTGGGGGTCACCCCCCGCCCCCCGGGGCCCCCCCCCTGCCCCCCCCCCCGCCCCCCCAGGTCGCTTCCAGCAGCTCCAGGCTCTCGCCGCCACGGCCGACGCCTTTTTCTGCCTCTACTCGCACGTGTCGCGGACCCCCCTGCAGCGCATCGCCCCCCGGCCCTATCGCGACACTCCCGGCACCGCCCCCCGACCCTATCGCCACACTCCCGGCATCGACCCCCGGCCCTATCGCGACATGCCCACCCCCCTCGGGGGGCGGTTCAAGCGGGCGGTGTCCTCGCTGTGCCTCCACACGACCCCCCCGGGGGGGGACGGGGACACCCCTCGGGGGTCCCACCGGGAGCCCCCAGACCCCCCCAGCGCCCCGGGGGTCCGGGGGGGCCCGGGGGGTGTCGCCGGGGGGGGTCGGAGGGACGAGGACACGGGGGGGGTGCCGGGGGTCCCCGCGTGTCCCCCTCAGGGCGGTGCGGACCCCGCGGGGGACTGCGGGGGGCAGAGGTGGGGGCCGCCCCCGAGGCCACCCCCCCTGGGGACAGCGTGGGGACACTTGGAGGGGTCCCGTCCTCATGGGTGGGGGAGCGGGGACACCCCCGGGGCGGGGGGAGCGGCGCGGGGGGG
>NW_020923120.1:0-1902 GCF_003984885.1 Neopelma chrysocephalum
GTGGCCATCTGCACGTGGACCTGCACCCCGGAAACGGGACCCCAAAAGTTACTGAGCCCCGAGACCCCCGACCCAAACCCCATCACCCCCTGAGCCCCTCAAACCCCATCACCCCCTGAATCCCAACACAAACCCCATCACCCCCTGAGCCCCCCAAACCCAACCACCCCCTGAATCCCAACCCAAACCCCATCACCCCCTGAACACCCCAAACCCGACCACCCCCCGCCCCGGGGCTCACGGGCACCGTCAGTGTGGACCTGCCCCCCAAAAACCAGGGGAACCTCAAATCCTACTGACTCCTGAGCCACCTGTGTGCCCCCAAAAATACCCAGGGACCCCCCCAGATACCCCTCGGGGATCCCCAAACGCCCTCCTCGCCCTCTCAGCCAACTGAGCAGCCCCGAAGAAGATGGGCCCGAAGGTGAGCACAGATGATGTGTGTGCCCCCAGGGACCCCAAATACCCCCCAGGGATCCCCAAATGCCCCCCAGGGATCCCAAACACACCCCCAGGGACCCCAAACACACATCCAAGGACCCCCAAATAACCCCAGGGACCCCAAACACCCCCCCAGAGACCCCAAACGCCCTCTGAGCTCACCCTGTCAGCGGACTGGGCGGCCCCGAAGAAGATGGGCCCGAAGGCGAGCCACACCACGCAGGTTGTGTACATGGCGAAGCCGATGGGCTTGGCCTCGTTGAAGGTCTCGGGGACGCCGCGGGCCTTGACGGCGTAGACGGTGCAGGTGAGCATGAGCAGCAGGGCGTAGGCCAGGCAGGCCAGCGTGGCCCCCTCGGCCATGTCGCAGCGCAGGACCCCCCGCGCCGCCTCGGGGTCGGGGGTCCGGCCCATCTCGTAGTCGATGAGGGCGTGGGGCGGCCGCACCAGCAGCCACGTGGCCGCGGCCACCAGCTGGAGGCCGCTGAGGGTGAAGGTGATCACCAGCTGGGACGTGGGGCTGATGAACCGCGGCGGCGTCACCGAGCGCTTACCTGGGGGGGACGCGGGGTCAGGGGGCACCCGGGACACCCGGGCACCCGCCTGGGGTGAGGTGTGGTGGGTCAGTGTAGGTGGGACCCCACCCCACATCCCTCAGCCTCATCTCCGGGGTCCCTTCCCAGCCCCCCGCGTGTCCCCAGGTGTCCCCTGGGCACCCCCAGAACTCTGGGACCCCCCAACTCCCCTCTCGGTGACACCGTGGCCGTGGCCGGTCTGGGTGAGGAGCACGGGGGTGGGGACACCCCGTCCCACGTCCCTCAGCTCCTGCCCCTCACGGGGGTGAGGACACCCCGTCCCACATCCCTCAGCTCCTGCCCCTCACCCGGCCCCCCCCTCGTGCCCTCACCCTGCTCGAAGATGCGGTAGATGCGGTTGGTCTTGGTGAGCAGGGCGGCGTAGGTGAGGCTCATGCCCAGCCCCAGGAAGAGGCGGCGCAGGGCGCAGACGCCCACGCCGGGCTCGGCCACCATGAGGAAGGTGATGGCGTAGACCAGGGCGATGCCGGCCAGCAGGACGTAGCTGAGCTCGCGGCCCGACGCCTTCACGATGGGCGTGTCGTGGTGGCGCACGAAGGTGGCCAGCACGAAGGCCGTGGCCATGAGCCCCAGCGTGGCCAGGGCCACCGGCACGGCGGCGCAGGGGTCTCCCCAGCTGAGGCGCAGCACGGGCGTGGGCCGGCAGGCCGTGCGGTCGGGGGTGGGCCGCAGGTGGGAGGCGCAGGGCAGGCAGGTGAGGGGGTCGGCGCGGTACTGGTACCCCCCGCACAGCTCGCAGTGCCAGCAGCACGGAACCCCCTTCACCGGCTTCTTGCGCTCGCCGGGGCCGCAGGGCAGGCTGCACACCGACGGAGGGGGGGACGTCGAGTTGGACCCCCACGCCATGGCCTCCTCCTGGGGGGGG
>NW_020923121.1:0-767 GCF_003984885.1 Neopelma chrysocephalum
ATTTTTAGTCAATTTGGTCTCTCCTGACCCCGTTTTTGGTCACTTTGGTTCCCACTGACCCCGTTTTTGGTCACTCTGATCTTCCTCAAACCCGTTTTTGTTCCTTCTCATCCCCCCAACCCTGTTTTTTGTCACTCTCTTCCCCTCCAACCCTGTTTTTGGTCACTTTGATCCCTCCTGCTCCTGTTTTTTTCGTCACTCTGGTGTCTCCTGATCCCATTTTTGTTCACTCTGCTCCCCCCTAACCCTGTTTCTGGTCACTTTGGTCCCCCCCAACCCCATTTTTGTTCATTCTTATCCCCCCCAGACCCATTTTTGTTCATTCTCATCTCCCCTAACCCTGTTTCTGGTCACTCTGATCCCTCCTAACCCTGTTTTTTCATCCCTTTGGTCCCTCCTGACCCTATTTTTGCTCATCCCGATCCCCCCAACTCTGTTTTTCGCTCACTCCCACCCCCTTAACTCCTCATTTCCTCACCCCCCTCACCCCCTCAATCCACCCCCAACACCCCAAAATAAGTGTGTCTACCCCTCCCCTCACCCCCCCATCCCCTCAATCCACCCCCAGCACCCCAAAATAGGCCTGTCCCCCCCCATGGAGATCCAGGAACCTCCCGGCCGAGGTCATGGCTGTGAGCTGGTCCCTGGTACAGGGACCCCACCCAGAGCCCCCCTGTGACCCCCCAGCCCCTCAATCCACCCCCAAAATACCCCTGCCCACCCCCCCATCCCCTCAATCGACCCCCAGCACCCCAAAATACGCCTGT
>NW_020923121.1:867-1553 GCF_003984885.1 Neopelma chrysocephalum
CCCCCCCCGGCGCAGACGGAGCGTGCGGCGCGGAGCAGGGGCACGTCCCGGGGGTACTCGTGGGACAGGCGGGACACGGCCAAGCGCAGGGCCCGGGGGGGGGCCCGGGGGGGGCAGCGGCCCCCCTGGAAGGCGGCGGCGGCGTAGACGAAGTAGAGCCCGTCCCGGGGAACCACCAGGCGGTTCCCGCGCAGACGGACCCCGTTACGCACCAGGGCGGGGGCAACACCAGCGTCCCACACCAGGGAACCACGGGGGGATGGCCACGAGGAGGCTGGGGGGAAAACGGGGGGGTTAGAGAGACCCCAACCCCCAAAATAACCCTATAGAGCACCTAAAACCCCAAAATAAACCCATAGAGCTCCTAAAACCCACACAGAGACCCTAAAACCCTAAAATAACCCCATAGAGCCTCCCACACCAGGGAACCACCGGGGGATGGCCACGAGGAGGCTGGGGGGGAAACGGGGGGGTTAGGGGGGGAAAAACCCCAAAATAACCCCAAAATAACCCTACAGAGACCCTAAAACCCACACAGAGCCTCCCACACCAGGGAACCACGGGGGGACGGCCACAAGGAGGCTGGGGGAGAAACAGGGGGGGTTAGGGGGGTAAAAACCCCAAAATAACCCCAAAATAACCCTACAGAGACCCTAAAACCCACACAGAGACCCTAAGACACCAAA
>NW_020923121.1:1563-1958 GCF_003984885.1 Neopelma chrysocephalum
GGGACGGCCACAAGGAGGCTGGGGGAGAAACAGGGGGGGTTAGGGGGATAAAAACCCCAAAATAAACCCCACAGAGCTCCTAAAACCCCAAAATAACCCCCCAGAGCCTCCCACCCCAGGGAACCACCGGGGGACGGCCACGAGGAGGCTGGGGGGGAAACGGGGGGGGTCAGAGAAATAAAAACCCCACAAAGTCCCTAAACCCCCCCCAGAGCCCCTAAAACCCCCCCAAAACCCCATAGAGCCCTTAAAAGCCCTAAAAAGCCCCACAGAGCTCCTAAAAACCTCCTAAAGCCCCCAAAGAACCCCAAAACCCCCACAGAGCCCCCCGTGATAAGGGCCAGGGCGAGGCTGGGGGGGGGGACTGGAGACAGCAGGACCCCAAACACCCCCCC
>NW_020923122.1:0-1461 GCF_003984885.1 Neopelma chrysocephalum
CAGATTTGGGGGTGCAGCCCTGGGCGCTCACGAGCAGGACGCGGGTGCTCTGGTTGAAGATTCCCGCGTATCCCCGGATCACGTCCCCATGGAATGCCGGCGTCAGGAGCCGCCGGTGCCGCGCCCACCTCTGCCCGCGGCTCAGCAGCAGCCCCTCGCCTGGGGGGGACACCCGCGGCTGGCCGGGGGGCACCCAGGGGGGCTACACCCCGATCCTGCTGCCCCCTCATCCGGGGGGGACACACGGGAGGGCTGCACCCCGTCCATGCTGCCCCCTCACCCGGGGGGACACCCAGGGGGGCTGCACCCCGACCCTGCTGACCCCTCACCCGGGGGGGACACCCGGATCCATCTGGGACCACCCAGGGGTGCTGCCCCTGTCCCTGAGACACCCAACCCCATCTGAGACCACCCAGGGGGGCTGCCCCTGTCCCTGTGAGACCCCCAGATCCATCTGGGACCACCCAGGGGGGCTGTCTCCTCCTCTGAGACCCCCAGACCCATCTGAGACCACCTAGGGGTGCTGCTCCTGTCCCTGGGAGACCCTCAGACCCATCTGGGACCACCCAGGGGTGCTGCTCCTGTCCCTGGGAGACCCTCAGACCCATCTGGGACCACCCAGGGGTGCTGCCCCTGTCCCTGGGAGACCCTCAGACCCATCTGGGACCACCCAGGGGGGCTGCCCCTGTCCCTGGGAGACCCTCAGACCCATCTGAGACCACCCAGGGGTGCTGCCCCTGTCCCTGGGAGACCCCCAGATCCATCCAGGACCACCCAGGGATGCTGCCCCCTTCTCTGAGACCCCCCAGGTCCACCCAGCGGTGCTGCCCCCTCCTCTGAGACCCTCAGATCCATCTGGGACCACCCAGGGGGGCTGCCCCTGTCCCTCTGAGACCCCCAGATCCATCTGGGACCACCCAGGGGTGCTGCCCCTGTCCCTGGGAGACCCCTGACTCAATCCAGGACCACCCAGGGGTGCTGCTCCCATTCCCTGTGAGACCCCCAGACCCATCTGGGACCACCCAGGGGTGCTGCCCCTGTCCCTGGGAGACCCCTGAGTCAATCCAGGACCACCCAGGGGTGCTGCCCCTGTCCCTGGGAGACCCGTGACTCAATCCAGGACCACCCAGGGGTGCAGCCCCCCCACCCTGCCCCCTCCCCAACCCCCACTCACCCAGCCAGGGCTTGAGGAATCCGTAGAACAGCTCGTCCTTGGGGGCAACGAAGGCTGGGAGAGATGGGGGGGGTGGGCAGGGGGCCACCAGGGTGGGCAGGGGGCCACCAAGGTGGGCAAGGGGCCACTGGGGTGGGGAGGGGGCCACCAAGGTGGGCAAGGGGCCACCGGGGTGGGCAGGGGGCCACCAGGGTGGGCAGGGGGCCATCAGGGTGGGCAAGGGGCCACCAAGGTGGGCAGGGGGCCACTGGGGTGGGCAGGGGGCCACCAGGGTGGACAAGGGGCCA
>NW_020923123.1:0-960 GCF_003984885.1 Neopelma chrysocephalum
GGGGGGGGTCCTTGGGGGTCCCATGGGTGCCCCCCTGACCCCAGTGCCTCCCCAGTACCCAGAATGGCTGCAGCAGCACAGGGGGGTCTCTGGGGGTCCCTAGGGGGGGTTTTGGGGTCCCCCCTGACCCCAGACCACCCCCAGTACCCCGAGTGGCTGCGGCAGCACGGGGGGTCCCTCCCCCCGGAGCAGCAGGAGCGGTTCCGGGCCCAACATTCCCTCATGTCCCGGCTCTGCGCGGAGCTGGAGCGGGAACAGCCCGGGGAGCCCGAGGGGCAGCGGCGGCAGCGCTTCGAGACCCTCCTCGACCTCATGCAGCAGGTCTGGGGTGGGGGGCACCCCAAAAACTGGGGCTGGGGGGGACCCCAAAAACTGGACCTCATGCAGCAGGTCTGGGGGGGGACCCCAAAAACTGGGGCTGATGGGGGGGGCTGGGGGGACCCCAAACACTGGGGCTGATTGAGGGGGGATGGGGGGACCCCAAAAACTGGGGCTGATGGGGGGGACCCCAAAAACTGGGGCTGATTGAGGGGGAATGGGGGGTCCCCTGAACCCTGGGCCTGATGGGGAGGCTGGGGGGGACCCCAAATCCTGGACCTGATTGAGGGGGGGCTGAGGGGATCCCCGAACCCCCCCCGGCCCCGCCCGCACTGACCTGACCCCCCCAAACCCCCCCACAGCTGCAGGAGCTGGGACACCCCCCCAAGGAACTGGCGGGGGACACGGTGAGTGGGGGGGACACGGGGGGGACATGGGGGGGAAAGGAGACCCTACAATAACACTGGGGATAAAGAGAGACCCTACAGTAATACTGAGGGGAAAGGGAGACCCTACAATAACACTGGGGGTAAAGGGAGACCCTACAATAACATTGGGGGTAAGGGGAGACCCTACAGTGACATGGGGGGGAAACGGAGACCCTACAATAACACTGGGGGTAAAGGGAGACCCTACAATAAC
>NW_020923124.1:0-1145 GCF_003984885.1 Neopelma chrysocephalum
ACCTCGGTGGGGGTTCCCGACCGGGGGGTGCCGGGGTTCGCGGCGGGTTCGGGGGTGTGGGGTGCGGGAGTGTCCCGCCGGGGATGGCGCGTCCGGGCGGTGTCGAGCGCTGGCGGGTCCGGGAAGTTCCTTTGGAGGGGGCGGCGGGTCCGGGGGTGTGACAGGTCCGGCCGGGTGTCGGGTGCGGGAGTGTCCTGCGCGGGGGTGGCGGGTCCCCGCGTGTCCCCGCGTGTCACATCGCATCCGTCGTCCCCGCGCCGCCGCCGCCCTGACGGGCGCGGTGTCACCCCGCGGCGACAGCCCCTGTCACCGCGATTAGGGACCTGGCGCGGGCGGGGGGGGGCTCCGGGGGAGGGGACACCTACGCGCGCCCCCGCAGCAGCCCGCGGGGGGGGCGGCCCCGTGTGCCCCCCCCGTCCCCGTGTGCCACCGAGGGACCCGGGCTGCTCCTGTCCCCGACTGGGGGGTCCCGCGTTCCCTTGGGGTCCTGCACGCCCAGGTGCTCCTGTCCCCTCCTTGGGGTGCCGCTGTCCCCCCGGGTGCTCCTGTCCCCTCCTTGGGGGACTGTTGTGTCCCCCCCGGGTGCTCCTGTGTCCCCTTGGAGTGCTCCTGTCCCAAACTCGGGGTGCTCCTGTTCCCCCTTGGGGTGCTCGCCACCACTTCGGGGTGGTCCCGTCCTCCCCCCCAGGTTCTCCTGTGCCCCCCTGGGATGCTCCTGTTCCCTCCCCTTGGGATGTTCCTGTTCCCCCCCCCCCTTGGGGTGCTCCTGTTCCCTCCCCTTGGGATGTTCCTGTTCCCCCCCCCCTTGGGGTGCTCCTGTTCCCTCCCCTGCCCAGTGCTCCTGTCCCCGCGTGCTCCCGTCCCCCCCCGGGCTCCTCGTGTCCCCCCGGGTGCTCCTGTCCCCAGGTGCTCCCGCCCTCGCCTCGCTCCTGTCTCGCCCCAGGGTTCTCACGTCCCCCCCCTCCAGGTGCCCCTGTCGCCCCCCCGAGTGTTCGTGGGACTGGGGGTGCCAGGGGAGGGCTCTGGGGTGTCCGTGCCCACGGGGGGCTATGGGATGCCGGGGGGGGGTCTATAGGGTGCCGGGGGGGGTGCTATGGGGCTGGGGGTGCCGTGGGGGGAGCTGTGGGATGCCGACGGGCTGGGGG
>NW_020923124.1:1245-1818 GCF_003984885.1 Neopelma chrysocephalum
CCTCGGCCTCAACTTCAAGATCAAGGTGCGAAGCCAGGGGGGGCCGCGCCCTCCCACTCCCCCGGGGGCCCCCAAGACCCCGGGGGCCCCCCGGACCCCCGCGCCCCCCGCCCCGCCCGACGCCGGCGATGAGCAGGGCTCCGCCACCGCCCTGGAAGAAGCGGGGGGCTGGGGGGGCCCCCCCGGCCGGGGGGTTACGACCCCCGCCCCGGGGCGCCCCCGGGACAAGCAGCTGGAGCTGGACATCGCCATCGACCTGACGGCGGGGATGGACCCCCCCGCGGGGGGGGCCGTGCGCCCCACAAGCCTGCTGGGGGGCCCCCCCCGAGCCCCCCGGTTGCTGCCCGGGCTGTCGGAGCTGGCCGGGAGGCTCAGTGCCGCCGGTGAGTGCCCGCGGCCGGCCGCGCCCCCCCCGGGGCCGCCCCCTCAAGTCTGAGGGACCCCCAATATCTTTGTATCCCCCCCCAGGGTTCCTGTTTCCCACCGTGTCCCCCAAGATCGGCCCCGAGGGGGGCAACGAGTCCCTGGAGCTGGAGGAGCCCGGGAGCGGCGACGAGCCAGGTGGGGGGGGGG
>NW_020923125.1:0-341 GCF_003984885.1 Neopelma chrysocephalum
AGCCCGTGGGGGGGACAGGAGGTGGCACCTGCGGCCGGGGGGACACGGGGGACCCGCAGGGGACAGGACGGAGCCCGGGGGGGGGCACCTGCGGCCGGGGGAGACACGGGGGACCCCCCCAGGGGACAGGACCCCCGAGATTGGGGGGGTCGTGGGGCGCAGGGTGGGCACCGGGAGGGTGAAGCCCCCCTCCCCTCCCTCTCCCCGGGGCTGCACCCAGGACCCCCCCCCCACGGTGTCACCACCTCGGGGGTCCCCAATGCCACACACACCCCCCTCACAGACCCCCGGAGCCGCAGCCCTTCTGCAAGGCCTTTATTCCCACGGCACGACCCCCCCCC
>NW_020923125.1:441-2064 GCF_003984885.1 Neopelma chrysocephalum
GGGATATGGGGTTAAAGGGGTTGGGGTTTAACCCTTTTATGTACAAAGTTCCCGCTGCTCCTTCCCAGCTGGGGAGGGGGGGGGGGCAAAGGGGGGGACGGGGACACCCCCCGGGGGGTAGCGGGGCGGGGCGGGGGCCCCCCGCCCCCCCCCCCCCCCCCCCCCGGGCCCCCCCCCCCCCGGGCTAAAAATAACTCGAGTGTTGATATTGATGATGATTGATAACGAGCAGAGGAGACCCCCACGGCCCCGGGGGCTCCGGGACAGGGATGGGGATGGGAACAGGGACAGGGGGGGCCCCGGGGCCCGATCCTGCACGGGCAGAGATCTGGGATCCGGGATCCAGGCTTGGGAGTGGTGGGTGGGCAGCTCCAGATGTGGAGCCGCACAGCTGGGAGAGAGCTGGGAACGGTGGGGGGAGCTGGAGCCCACCTGAGCATCCTTCCTGTCCTGGAATATCCATCCCATCCCATCCCAGAGCATCCTTCCTGTCCAGGGATACCCATCCCATCCCACCTGAGCAGCCTTCCTGTCCTGGAATATCCATCCCGTCCCATCCCAGAGCATCCTTCCTGTCCAGGGATACCCATCCCATCCCAGAGCATCCTTCCTGTCCCGGAATATCCATCCCATCCCATCCCAGAGCATCCTTCCTGTCCTGGGATACTCATCTCATCCCATTCCAGAGCATCCTTCCTGTCCTGGAATATCCATCCCATCCCATCCCATTCCAGAGCATCCTTCCTATCCAGGGATATCCATCCCGCCCCAGAGCATCCTTCCTATCCCAGGATATCCATCCCATCCCAGAGCATCCTTCCTATCCAGGGATACCCATCCCACCCTGGAGCATCCATCCCTCCTGCCCTGGAGCATCCTCCAGCCGCAAGTATCCCTCCCATTCCAAAGCATCCATCCCAGCTTGGAGCTTCCAGCCCTCCCCAGAGCATCCATCCATCCCTCCATCCCTCCACCCATCCCTCCATCCATCTCTCCATCCATCCCCTCCCTGGAGCTTCCATCCTGCCCTGGACCATCCCTCCAGCTCTGAGTATCCATCCCACCCTGGAGCATCCATCTCTCCTGCCCCAGAGCATCCATCCATCCTGTCCCAGGTCATCCCTCTTGTCCCAGAGCATCCATCCATCCCTCCATCCATCCATCCATCCCATCCCAGAGCATCCCTCCTGCCCTGGAGCATCCCTCCAACCCCAAGTATCCATCCTGTTCCAGAGCATCCATCCCACCTCAGGGAATCCATCTCATCCTGGAGCATCCATCCCACCCTGGAGCATCCATCCCACCTCAGGGAATCTACTCCATCCCAGAGCATCCATCCCACCTCAGGGAATCCATCCCACCTCAGGGAATCTATCCCATCCTGGAGCATCCATTCCATCCCGGAGCATCAATCCCATCCCGGAGCATCTGTCCCCCCTCAGGGCCTCCACCCCGCCCTGGCACATCCCCCCCTCCTCTCCCGGCTCCTCGTGCCCTCCATCCTGCCACCCCCACTCCCAGGTTTCTCCACGTCTTTCCGAGGCCAAATCCAGCGGGTTTGGGTCATTCTGGGCTCCCCAAAGCCCCCCCCGGAGCGGGGCCGGGGTCCCCCCGGGGGGGGGG
>NW_020923126.1:0-1739 GCF_003984885.1 Neopelma chrysocephalum
TTTTTTATCCTTTTTTTCTCTCTTTTTCTCCCATTTTTTCCCGTTTTCCCCCCGTTTTGTCCCTTTTTCCGAGGGGGGTCACGCCGAGGGCAGCGCTGGATCCGGCCCATCCCGGCTGGAAAGCTCTGGAATTGTAATTAATTCCGGGATTGCAGCTGCGGGAGCGGGATTTCCCCCCCTCCTTCCCCTCCCTCCCCGATCCCAACATCTGGCACAGCTGCTCCTCCCGTTTCCCTCCCCACATTCCCAACGCGGATCCTTCATCCCGGGATAAACACTCGGGATTTATTTCCACCCCCCCTCACCCCAAGGCCGCTCGTTTTGCCCCAAAAAACCGCGTTTTTAACACTTTAATTGGAATTTTCTCCTCAAAAAACGTGTTTAAAACCCTTTTATTGGAATTTTCTCCCCCCAAAAATGCGTTTTAAACCGTTTAATTGGAATTTTTTTCCCCAAAAAACCGTGTTTTAAACCCTTTCATGGGATTTTTTTTCCCCAAAAAAGTCTTTTAAACCCTTTCGTTGGAATTTTTTCCCCCCCAAAACCGCGTTTTAAACCCTTTTATGGGAATTTTTCCCCCTCCCAAACACCACGTGTTTTAAACCCTTTCATTGGAGTTTTTTCCCAAAAACCCCCGTGTTTTAAATGCATTTATTAGACTTATTTCCCAAAAAAAGTGTTTTAAACCCTTTCATTACAATTTTTTCCCCAAAACCCGTGTTTTAGGCCCTTTCATTGGAATTTTTTCCCAAAAAAACCCCTGTTTTAAACTCTTTTATTGGATTTATTTCCAAAAAAACCGTGTTTTAAACCCTTTCACTGGAATTTTTTCCCCAAAAAACGTGTTTAAAACCCTTTTATTTAATTTATTTCCAAAAAAAAACATGTTTAAAACCCTTTTACTGGGAATTTCCACCCCCTCCCAGCTCCTCCTGGAAAACCAGGACGCTCCCACCTGGATTTATCCCAAACCCCGCCCAACACGGAGCCCCCTCGGGAACTCCCCCCCTTCGACTCCTCCCCAGCTCCGGGAGGGATTTTCCCACCCTTTTCCAGCTTTTCCCGAGCCGGGAGTTTTCCTGGGAGGAGGTTGGAAGGGGGCGGAGGCTGAAAAACGGGATCCCCGTCACCGGGGTGGGAAAAACAAAAACAGGCGGTTCCCAAATTTTCCCACTTTTTCCATCGCGATTTTTCCCTCCCCTCGGAGCCGCCGCAGATCCCGGAGCCTCCCCCGGTCCCGATCCCGCCGGGAATTCTGGAGCCGGGCAGGGAAGAGCCGGAATTTTCCTCTCCCCACCCCCCACCCCCCCCGGGGCGATTTTTGGGGTGATTTCCTCGATTTTTTGCCTCATCCCGGGATTTTTAAGGGCGGGGAAGGACCCCCCCGTGTTCACCCCAATTCTTGCGGCTCCTGCAGCCCCGGGGAGGTTTCTGGGACCCCCCAAAAATATCCCGTGGCCCCCCCCCAGGACCTTCTGAACATTCTGGGACCCCCCCTAAATATCCTGTGCCCCCCCCCAGGACCTTCTGGGACCCCCCAAAAACATCCCGTGACCTCCCTTGGACCTTCTGAACCTTCTGGGACCCCCACCCCCCAAATATCCCGTGGCCCCCCTGGACCTTCTGGGATCCCCCTAAAACATCCCGTGCCCTCCCCCAGGACCTTCTGCGACTCCCCAAAATATCCCATGACCCCCCCTGAACCTTCTGGGACCCCCCTAAAACATCCCGTGGCCCCC
>NW_020923126.1:1839-2055 GCF_003984885.1 Neopelma chrysocephalum
GTTGGAGAAGCCCCAGCCATCGCCCCCCTAACCAGGATTGGGGGGACCCTCCCCTTCCTCCCCTCCCCCCCATGAAGCCTTTTTGGGGGTGGTTTTGGCCATTTTGGGGGGGGTTCTCTCCACAGCCCCTCCCCGGAAGGGTCACAAGGTGGGGGGGTCACCCCAAATGGGGGGGGCTGGGAAGGGTCACAAGCTGGGTGGAGGGGGCAGGGAGGG
>NW_020923127.1:0-1332 GCF_003984885.1 Neopelma chrysocephalum
CCGGGCTCTCCCCCCTCCTCTGACCGCTCCCCCTCCCCCCAGGTCCCACCCTCTGCGAGGACCCCCCAGATGAGCACGACCGGGGGGCACCTCTGGGTGCTCTGAGCACCCCCCCCCCAGCGATGTGAGCCCCCCGTGCGATGCCCAGCGCAGGATGGAGCCCTCCCTGCCCTCCCCGTGGGGCTGGAACGGCTCCCGAGGAGGGGGGGCCCGGCCCCCCAACAACGGCAGCGCCGAGGGCAAGGCCAAGGACGGCGGGGGGGCGGCGCGGGCCGTGGGGCTGCTCTTCATGGTGCTGCTCGACCTGACGGCGCTGGTGGGCAACGCGGCCGTGGTGGGGGTCATCGCCCGCACCCCCGCCCTGCGCAAGTTCGTCTTCGTGCTCCACCTGTGCCTCGTGGACCTGGTGGCCGCGCTGACGCTGATGCCGCTGGAGATGCTGGTGGGCTCGGCGCTGGGGGGCTCGCCGGGGCTCTGCCGCGTCTACCTGTTCCTGCTGGTGTGCCTGAGCTCCGTGTGCATCCTCTCCATCTCCACGCTCAGCCTGGAGCGCTACTACTCGGTGGTGCACCCGCTGCGCTACGAGGCGCACATGACGCCCACGCTGGTGGCCGGGGTGCTGGCGGCCGTGTGGCTCAAGGCCGTGGCCACCTCGGTGGTGCCGGTGCTGGGCTGGCTGTCGCCCCCCGAGCGTCCCCCCGCGCCGGGCTGCTCGCTGCAGTGGAGCCCCGGCGCGCCCTGCGTGGTGTTCGCGGCGTTCCTCGCCGCCTTCTACTTCGCGCTGCCGCTGCTGGTCATCGTGCTCACCTACTGCGCCATGTTCCGCGTGGCCCGAGTGGCCGCCGCCCAGCGCGGCCCCCTCCCCACCTGGCTGGAGACCCCCCCCCCGGCCCGCCGGCGCTCGGCCTCGCTCAGCAGCCGCTCGCCGATGGTGACCCCCCCGTGCCCGGGGGGAGCCCCCCGCAGCACCCCGCACAGGACGCCGGGCGCGGGGGGCAAGGCGGCCGCGGTGCCGCTGGCCGTGGGGGGCCAGTTCCTGCTCTGCTGGTTGCCCTTCTTCTCCTTCCAGCTCTACGCGGCGCTGGGGGGGGCGCGGGGGGGCGGCGCGGCCGAGACCGTGGTGACCTGGCTGGGGTTCTGCTGCTTCACGTCCAACCCGTTCTTCTACGGCTGCCTCAACCGGCAGATCCGCGCCGAGCTGGGCCGGCTCGTGGCGACCCTCCTGAAGCAGCCCCCCGAGGAGGGGCTGCGCCTGCCCAGCCGAGAGGGCTCCATCCAGGAGAACTTCCTGCAGTTCCTGCAGAGCACGGGCAGACCCCCCGAGCCCCCCCC
>NW_020923128.1:0-1418 GCF_003984885.1 Neopelma chrysocephalum
TGGGCACAGCCCCAAGGCTGCCAGAGCTCCAGGAGGGTTTGGATGCTCCTCTGGGGCACAGGGTGGGATTTTGGGGTGTCCTTTGTGGGGCACAGGGTTGGACTGGGTGCTCCTGGTGGGTCCCTTCCAACTGGGCAGATTCTGGGGTTCTGGAACTCCAGGGCAGGGTCAGGTTGGACCCCAGGGAAAGGTTCTTCCCCCCGAGGCTGGTTGGGCACTGCCCAGGCTCCCCAGGGCAGTGGGCACGGCCCCAAGGCTACCAGAGCTCAGGGAGGGTTTGGATGCTCCTCTGGGGCACAGGGTGGGATTTTGAGTTGTGGGGTCGGACTGGATGATCCTGGTGGGTCCCTTCCAACTGGGCAGATTCTGGGATTCTGGGATGTCCTGGAGCTGTGCCAGGGCAGGGTCAGGTTGGATCCCCCGAGGGTGGTTGGGCCCTGGGCACGGCCCCAAGGCTGCCAGAGCTCCGGGAGGGTTTGGATGCTCCTCTGGGGCACAGGGTGGGATTTTGGGGTGTCCTTTGTGGGGCACAGGGTTGGACTGGGTGCTCCTGGTGGGTCCCTTCCAACTGGGCAGATTCTGGGGTTCTGGAACTCCAGGGCAGGGTCAGTTTGGATCCCAGGGAAAGGTTCTTCCCCCCGAGGCTGGTTGGGCACTGCCCAGGCTCCCCAGGGCAGTGGGCACGGCACCAAGGTTGGCAGAGCTCAGGGAGGGTTTGGATGCTCCTCTGGGGCACAGGGTGGGATTTTGGGTTGTGGGGTTGGACTGGATGATCCTGGTGGGTCCCTTCCAACTGGGCAGATTCTGGGATTCTGGGATGTCCTGGAGCTGTGCCAGGACAGGGTCAGGTTGGATCCTCCGAGGGTGGTTGGGCCCTGGGCACAGCCCCAAGGCTGCCAGAGCTCCAGGAGGGTTTGGATGCTCCTCTGGGGCACAGGGTGGGATTTTGGGGTGTCCTGGGGTTTGGACTGGGTGCTCCTGGTGCTCCTGGGATGTCCTGTGACCCCGCAGCTCCGGGTCCCCCCCAGGCATCACCAACCAGGCGTCCATCGAGGAGCTGTCGCCGTGTGAGGACCCCCCGGCCTCCAACCCCCACAGGGAGAACGGGGACGTGGAATAGCCCCGGGAGGAGCCAGGTGGGCACGGGGGGTGGGCACTGGGGAGGGCACAGGGGGGGTGGCATCACTGTGACCGTCCCCTCCCGCCAGGTCCTCGCCCGGCTGAGTGACACCATCTCTTGGTCTCTTGGTCTCTTGGTCTCTTGGTCTCTTGTCCAAAGTCTTCGACGCCATCGAGTTCAGCACCATTCGCAGGGCAGGAGCCCCCCCGGGGGTGGGCACGGATTGGTGCCAACCCCCGTGCCAGGAGCCCCCCGGGGCCGGGCACGGATCAGTGCCAACCACACCAGTGCCAACCAC
>NW_020923128.1:1428-1629 GCF_003984885.1 Neopelma chrysocephalum
CCCCCTGGGGACAGTCACAGATCAGTGTCACCCCCGTACCAGGAGCCCCCTGGGAACGGGCACAGATTGGTGCCAATCACACCAGAAGCCCCCCCAGGAACAGTCATAGATCAGTGCCAACCCTGTGCCAAGACCCCCCTGTGAACGGGCAAAAATCAGTGCCAATTACACCAGAAGCCCCCCAGGAACAGGCACAGATCA
>NW_020923128.1:1639-2405 GCF_003984885.1 Neopelma chrysocephalum
AGAAGCCCCCCAGGAACAGGCACAGATCAGTGCCAACCCCGTGCCAGAAGCCCCTTGGGGATAGTCATAAATCAGTGTCACCCCCGTGCCAGGAGCCCCCCAGGAAGAGGTACAAATCAGTGCCAACCCTGTGCCTGGAGCCCCCCAGGAACGGGCACAGATTGGTGTCAACCACACCAGAAGCCCCCCCAGGAACAGTCATAGATCAGTGCCAACCCCTGTGCCAGGACCCCCCTGAGAACGGGCACAAATCAGTGCCAATCACACCAGAAGACCCCCGGGAATGGGCACAGATCAGTGTCACCCCTGTGCCAGCCCCCCCTGTCCCCCCCAGCCTGGTCCCCGGTGCCCCCAGCCCCGAGCCCCCGGTGCCCCCCCGTGCCCCCTGCCCGTCAGTGCCACTCGGGGGCTGCCCGGCTCCCCCCCCCCCGGCCTGGGATTGGTCCTCGGGGGGTTTTAAAAACGCTTCTTCCCACCCACCCCCACCCTCCCGACACTTGAGAGGGGCTGGCACAGGGAGGGTGGCACTGGGCACAGGGAGGGTGGCGCTGGGGACAGGGAGGGTGGCACTGGGCACAGGGAGGTGGCACTGGGGACTGGGAGGTGGCACTGGGCACAGGGGGGTGGCACTGGGGACAAGGAGGGTGGCACTGGATACAGGGAGGGTGGCGCTGGGGACAGGGAGGGTGGTGTTGGGGACAGGGAGGGTGGCACTGGGCACAGGGAGGGTGGTGCTGGGGAGAAGGAGGGTGGCACTGGGGACAGG
>NW_020923128.1:2505-2889 GCF_003984885.1 Neopelma chrysocephalum
CCCCTGCCCGTCAGTGCCACTCGGGGGCTGCCCGGCTCCCCCCCCCCGGCCTGGGATTGGTCCTCGGGGGGTTTTAAAAACGCTTCTTCCCACCCACCCCCACCCTCCCGACACTTGAGAGGGGCTGGCACAGGGAGGGTGGCACTGGGCACAGGGAGGGTGGCGCTGGGGACAGGGAGGGTGGTGCTGGGGAGAAGGAGGGTGGCACTGGGGACAGGGAGGTGGCACTGGGGACAAGGAGGGTGGCACTGGGCACGGGGAGGGTGGCACTGGGGACAAGGAGGGTGGTGCTGGGGACAGAGAGGTGGCACTGGGGACAGAGAGGTGGCACTGGGGACAGGGAGGGTGGCGCTGGGGACAGAGAGGTGGCACTGGGGACAGGGA
>NW_020923128.1:2989-3172 GCF_003984885.1 Neopelma chrysocephalum
ACTGGGGACAAGGAGGGTGGTGCTGGGGACAGGGAGGTGGCACTGGGCACAGGGAAGGTGGCACTGGGGACAGGGAGGGTGGCACTGGGGACAAGGAGGGTGGCACTGGATACAGGGAGGGTGGCACTGGATACAGGGAGGGTGGCACTGGGCACAGGGAAGGTGGCGTTGGGGACAGGGAGG
>NW_020923129.1:0-959 GCF_003984885.1 Neopelma chrysocephalum
TTGCTGATGGGAAGTAGAGGATAAAATTACATTTACCATTTTTCTTCTTTGCTCGTGCGCACGCAAACATGCGCTTTTGCTTTAGTAAACTGCCTTATCTCAACCTGGGAGTTGTTTTCCCTCTCCTTTTCTCTGCCCTGTCCAGCTGAGAAGGGGGAGTGATAGAACGGCCTGGTGGGCACCTGGCGTCCAGCCAAGGTCAACCCACCACAGATGCTTTTGATGCTGTCCAGGTGTGGCAGGAGAAGAGTCAGAGATCACTTGGACAGATCTGATCTAGTAGTTAGTTTACTGAGTTCTAATCAGTAAAGTTAGGTACGTAAAATATAAAATAAGTACAGATGCATTGGCGGTCAATTGTCTGCTCTTTACTACACTTACAGTTCGGATAGGATACAAAGGTTATTGGTAAGCTTACTATGCGTATCTTAAATGTTACACGCGTGCAAAAAGAAGTCACTTAGCAACCCATCGATGCCTGGTGGTGTCAGGTAAGGGATCTCCCAGCCTCGGGGGGTAACCTTGAAAGGCATCCCTACTTGAGGGGAGATCACTGCCGTACGGAGGGAGGGCTCAACAGACCCTGATGGCTGCACATATTGATAGCGTCAAGTGATTGGCTCGTAGTCCGATTTTCTGCTGTGTTCATGCAGTTTTGGCCGCTTATCAGCCCAGTCTGCAGCCAAACCGGTTTGTTGGTGTGAGGGAATATTGCACGCAGCTACCCCTGATACCAGGCAGCAGAAGGATTTAGGAAAATTTATTTCTGCAAGTCGAGAACACTAACATGACGGCGCTACCTACACTGGGCATGAGAAAACACGCCGCTTTTCCCTCTCCGTGCCTTTTTAATGGCTTGCCTGGCCCCCTCTCACGGGGGCCTCCAAGGTTGTCTGTAAGAATTTTATCTTTTCAGGGAGTTAACCTCTCTGTAAGGCAAGAGAAGAAAAAGCACCAAA
>NW_020923130.1:0-636 GCF_003984885.1 Neopelma chrysocephalum
AGAGCACGTTCTGGGAGGATGGACCTTTCTTCTCTGCAAAGCAATAGCAAAGCGACAACCAGCATCATGCAATAACGCAAGCTGCTGTGCAAGAGCAGTCAGCTGTTTGACCTAAAAGGCTTTTCTTAGGGCTGACAAGTCCTAACTTGCTGCTTCAGGGATGGCCTTGATCTGCTTCTGGTGGCATCCCAGATCCCTCAGATCCCCTCTCTGATCTGCGGTCAGATTTGCTGCTTTGGGTGGCTGAAGCAATTGCAGCAAGCCGTTTGTCATGTGGGCTCCCATTCTGGTCACTGGAGAGACACGTGTCCTTGCACTGGCTCTGATCTACACTTGCTGGCCGCCAGGGCTAATTTCCCAAGGTCTGCTCAAAGCTGTTTTCTTCTCTGTGTCAAGAGCGGACGATTGAGCCCTGGGGCTTGTGAAGAGGGGTTTAAGCTGCCCCTGCTTTAGGTCTTTTTCATCTCCCTCTTTCCTACTGACGAAAAAGCCAGCTTGGTCTGCGTTTCATCTGAAGACCAAATTCGTGGGGCACTTTCCACAGTTGACTTAAGGGCCTGCAAATCCTGAGATGCTTTGGAGCTGCTTCCTATTCTTTCTGAAATCCAAAGTCCTCTTCCAATTTCTCTTGGGGGG
>NW_020923131.1:0-1609 GCF_003984885.1 Neopelma chrysocephalum
GTTATCCCGCTCTCCCTCTTCCCTGCACCCAACCAACCCAATTCCTGCTTCCTGGGGGTATTTCCCAGCCCTCTGCTCCTTCTTTTTGCCAAACTCTTCCCCTCTGGAGCTCCCACCCCTCGGGATGAGCCCCCCTGGCCCACGGCAGGGCCGGAGATCCGGGATTGGGGCAGGTTTGGAGGAGCAGATCCGGGCAGGAGCAACCCCAAAATGCTCCCAAAATGTGTGTTCCCAAACTTCACCCCTGCCTGGGAATCCCAGGAGTCTGGGGATGGGTTTGGTGAGGGTGGGAAGGATTGGGAAAGCTCTGGGGTGACCTCACTGTGCCCTTCCAGCACCTCCAGGAGCTGCAAAAAACATGGATAGAGACCATTCCCGAGGGCCAGGACAAGGGGGAATTGCTTCCAACAGGGTTAGGTGTTCCCAGCAGAGCAGATCCCTCTTTTCTCCCTCTTCCTGGGATTTTTCACGTCCTGGGATTTTTCCCTCCCTGGGGCTGGACAGAGCAGATCCCTCTTTTCTCCCTCTTCCTGGGATTTTTCACGTCCTGGGATTTTTCCCTCCCTGGGGCTGGACAGAGCAGATCCCTCTTTTCTCCCTCTTCCTGGGATTTTTCACGTCCTGGGATTTTTCCCTCCCTGGGGCTGGACAGAGCAGATCCCTCTTTTCTCCCTCTTCCTGGGATTTTTCACGTCCTGGGATTTTTCCCTCCCTGGGGCTGGGCAGAGCAGATCCCTCTTTTCTCCCTCTTCCCGGGATTTTTCACTTCCCAAGATTTTTCCCTCCCTGGGGCTGGGCAGACCGGATCCCTCTTTTCTCCCTCTTCCCGGGATTTTTCCCTCCCTGGTTCTGGGCAGAGCGGATCCCTCTTTTCTCCCTCTTCCCGGGATTTTTCCCTCCCTGGTTCTGGGCAGAGATTCCCGCTGGTTCAGCAGGGAAGGGCCGGAATTCCTCGGCGTTCCCAGGAGTTTTTGGGGCAGGAAGTGGGATCCTGGAGCTGCCGAGTGGGGAAATCCCTGTAATTGGTGGGGAAATCCCTGTAATTCCTGGGGAGATCCCTCCCTCCGGAGGGAGCCGGGAGCGGATGTGCGGAGCTCCCTCTCCCGCCGCTCCTTCCCGTTTTCCAGCGGCGCTTCCCGTGTTTCCCAGGGCTACACGTCCTTCTGGAATGACTGCATCTCCTCGGGACTCAGGGGCGGGATCCTCATCGAGCTCGCCCTGCGCGGCCGCATCCGCCTGGAGCCGCTGTCCCTGCGCAGGAAGAGGCTCCTGGACAGGAAGGTCGGGAGCTGGGATTGGGATGGAGCCGGGATGGAACTGGGATGGAGCCAGGATGGGGCTGGGATGGAGCCGGGATGGAGCTGGAATGGAGCTGGGACTGGGATGGAGCTGGGATGGAGCCGGGATGGAGCCGGGATGGAGCTGGGATGAGGAGCTGGGATGGAGCTGGGATGGAGCTGGGATGAGGAGCCGGGATGGAGCTGGGATGGAACCGGGATGGAGATGGGATGGAGATGGGATGAGGAGCTGGGATGGAGCTGGGATGGAGCTGGGATGGAGCCGGGATGGAGCTGGGATGAGGAGCTGGGATGGAGCTGGGAATGGAGCT
>NW_020923131.1:1709-2198 GCF_003984885.1 Neopelma chrysocephalum
GAGCTGGGATGGAACTGGGATGAGGAGCTGGGATGGAGCTGGGATGGAGCTGGGATGGAGCTGGGATTGGGATGGAGCTGGGATGGAGCTGGGATGAGGAGCTGGGATGGAACTGGGATGGAGCTGGGATGGAGTCGGGATGGAGCCGGGATGGAGCCGGGATGGAGCTGGGATGGGGCTGGGATGGGGCTGGGATGGAGCTGGGATTGAACCAGGATGGAGCCTGGATGGAGTCGGGATGGAGCTGGGATGAGAAGCCGGGAGCTGGGATGGATTCCTGTTTTTTAAGGAATGATGTGTTCTTCAAGGAATGATGCTTTGGAAGGAATGACGTTTTTGATGGAATAATGTTTTTTGAGGAGTGATGTTTTTGAAGGAGTGATGTTTTTGAAGGAATAACGTCTTCAAGGAATGATGTGTTTTTTAAGGAATGATGTGTTTTTGAAGGAATGATGTATTTTTGAAGGAATGATGTGTTTTTGAAGGAAT
>NW_020923132.1:0-2716 GCF_003984885.1 Neopelma chrysocephalum
TGGAGGGGCCCAGCTCCCTATGGAGGGATCTCAGCACCGTATGGAGGGGCCCAGCTCCCTGTGGAGGGGCTCAGCATCCTGTGAAGGAGCCCAGCACCCTGTGAAGGAGCCCAGCACCCTGTGGAGGGGCTCAGCACCCTGTGAAGGAGCCCAGCACCCTGTGGAAGGGCCCAGCTCCCTGTGGAGGGGCCCAGCACCCCGAGCACAGACAGGACCTCCACCCTCAGCTGAGGAAGCACCCATGGATCAGCCCTCCTGTGCCGATGGCTCCTGCTCCCAGCCCTGTCCGGGACACTGAGATGGAGCCGACAGGGTTGGTGGCACCTGGCGATGGCGGGAATGTCCCCAGTTCCAGAGCCCACCTTGGGCGAAGGCAGCTCGGTGCATGGACAGACGGACAGACAGACAAATGCCCATCTCCAGCACACGCAGAGATGGGAAGCACATCCCAGTGCAAACCTTTGTGCCCGACCTGTGCCCCAGCGGGACAGACAGACAGACAGACAGTGGTTCTGGGGCTGGGTCAGGCCCCAAAACAGGGCACAGCAGCTCGGCCGAGCCCAGCACCGGCTGCCGAAGGCTCCGAGTCTCCAGTGTCCCTGCTCGTCCCTCTCCGCAGCACAGCGGCCACCACGGATCCACAGCCTGCTCCTACCTCCCTCTTCTCCAGCAAAGCCCCCTCAGCTCTTCCCATGGATCCGGGATTGGGAAAATGGCTGTTGAGGTGCTGGGAGCTGCCGCTGTGCCGTGGGACGGATGGACGGACGGACGCCGGCTCAGTACCAGGGGTCTGCCCGGTGCTGCTGGTTGTAGAGCTGCAGCTTGATCTGGTCTCGGATCTGGTTGATGAGGAGCTGAGCCAGGATGATGCCCACCAGCTGGAGAGGAGGGAGGAGAGGGAGAGGGGAAAGAGGAGGGAGAGGAGGGGGAGAGAGAAGGAAGGGGAAGGGCAAAGAGAAGGGGGGAGAGAGAGGGAGGGGAAGAAGGAGGGGATGGGAAGAAGGAGGGGAAGGGAGAGAAGGGAGGGGAAGGGAGAGAAGGGAGGGGAAGGGGGAGAGGAAGGAGAGATGGAAAAGAGAAGAGGAAGGGCAAAGAGAGAGAAAGGGGAAGGGGAGAGAGAGAAAAAGAGGAAGAAGAGAGAGTGAAAAAGAGGAACGTGAGAAGGAGGTGCTGAGGGACACCAGGCACTGTCACCCCTGTGCCCCCCGTGCCCAACATTTGCACTGTTTCCTCACCCAAAATCCTGCCCGGACATCCGCCTGGGATTAACCACATCCTTAAGGCAACTCCCAAATGAGATGGAGCACAAAGTAGAGCTGTGGGATGAACCCTTCTCCCCCCCAGTCCCCGGGGACCCCCGTACCTGGGGGAGGGCCAGCCCCAGGGTGATGCCCCCCAGCAGGAACAGGTTGCTGTGGATCCAGTTGACCAGCTTGTCGATGCAGCCATTGGTGTAGATGAAGGCACTGGCCTCCAGGTAGCCCTTGTCCTGCATCCCGTGGCCACACATGGTGTTGATGACGGTCTGGGAGGGAGGACAGGGCACAGAGGGGTTGGGGACTGCTCACACCGGGGGCCCTGCTCTTGGGGGGCAGCTGTGGGGTGACCAGGAGCTCTGCCCTCACCTTGGTGTCAAGCGGGGTGTCCCTTCCTCAGGTGTTCTCACCCCATCCCTCCAGAGCCGGGCCCCCTCAACACTCCCAGCTCCAAAAAGGGACAATCCCTGGGGGCAGCGGGGGGGGATTCACCACCACCTCACCACCGTAACCTCACCTGGGAGTCCCCAAACCCAGAGAGTGGAATGGGGGACCCAAACCCAGAGGGCAGGGATGGGGGTCCATACATTGCCATCAGTGTGTTCCCTCTCCCTGGGAGGGGGTTCCGGGCTCAGCGCAGCCCCAAGGGATGGGGGGAAGAGGCACGGAGTGGGGGCATCCCCTGAGGCCACTCGAGTCCCCCCAGGACTCACCTGGTTGGCGTCGTGCAGGCAGCAGGAGAAGGGGACGGAGCAGCGCTCCCGGCTGGGGTTGGTGGCGGTGCAGTTGAAGTACATGTTCTGGGACCAGTCCTTGTAGGACACGCCCCCGCAGCAGCTGAACTGTGGGAAGGGCACGGAGCGCTCAGCAGGGACAGGGACAGTGCCCGGGGGGGGGGGACAGGACACCGAGGGGTGTTTCTTTCCCCCCACCCCCTTTTCCCCCCGCTCTCCCCAACCTGCTTGGACAGCATCACCACGAACATCAAATCCTCACGGAGAAACCACCAACCGTCCCCAGCCTGCGGCACCCCACGGATTTAAACCCGACCCAGGAGCGGGGACACGTCCTCGTCTGTCAGAGGAAAACCCCAGAGCCCCCTCACCTCCTTCTGCCCGAAGTCGATGAGGTTCTGCAGGTCCAGGTCGTCCCGGTAGTGCACGATGGCCCCGTTGATGATCTCGCTGACCTTCCCACGCGCCTGCAGGGCGGACACCAGCGGGGCTGTCACCCGGCAGGACAGGACTGGGGCCACCCAGCCCTCCCTCTGCTCCCCCCACCCTACCCTGTCGGAGAAGACGAAGCCCAGCACGCCGGCCGCCAGCTGCAGGAGGAACACCACGGTCAGGCAGGCGGAGAACTGCGGGAGAGAGGAGTGTGATGGTGAGGAAACGAGAGGAGAGATGCCGAGATCCCCCCAGGAGGGTCCCCCGTGAGGGCCTCACCGTCTGCAGCAGGCA
>NW_020923133.1:0-825 GCF_003984885.1 Neopelma chrysocephalum
ATATCAGGGACTCCCCACTTCCCCCTTCCCCATTTTGAGGTCCCCCCACCCCTAAAACACCCAAATATGGGGGTTCCTCCACTGCCCCCATTTAGGGGTGTCCCCCCTTCCCAGTCCCCCCATTTCTGGGGTCCCCCCACCCTAAAACCCCCAAATATGAGTCTCAGATGTGTGGCCCCCCCTCCCCAAATTTGGGGGTCCCCCCACCCCTAAAAGACCCAAATATGGGGGTCCCTCCATCTTCTTGATTTGGGGGTGTCCCCAACCCCCTCCCCTCCCCATTTTTGGGGTCCCCCCTCCTAAAACACCCAAATTTGGGGCGGGGGGGTCCCTCCACTTCCCCACTTTAGGGATCCAAATTTGGGGGTCCCCCCACCTCAAACCCCCAAACACAACCCTCAGGTGTGTGTTTCCCCCCCCCGAACCCCCCCAAATTTTGGGGGTGCCCCCCCCCTGACCTGGATGGGGATGGTGGCCTGCTGCACCAGCATGGGGGGCCCGTAGTGGGGGAGGGGCCGGGCCAGGTGGAGGGGGCGGGGCGGGGGCCCCCCCAAATTGCAGCGAAGCTCCGAAAGGGCCACGAGGGCGTTGCCAAGGAGACGCTGCCCCTCCCCCACCAGGTTGACCAATCGCTGAGCCTCCTCACGACCCTCCGTCTGGGGGGAGGGGGGCAAAGGGGGGGGGTCAGGGGGGGGTGGGACCCCCAAACACCCCCCAAACAACCCCCGAGAGGTGTTTTGGGGTCACCGAAAATGCGCCGAAATCGCCCGAATTTCATCCAGGTGGGAACCCCCAGAGAGCCCAAAACACACTGGGGACCCCCCC
>NW_020923134.1:0-594 GCF_003984885.1 Neopelma chrysocephalum
GCTCCCCATCGCGATATGACCCCCAGCATCGTGATATGGCCCCCCCCGGTCGGGATATGAGCCCCTTCTGTCGCGATACCACCTCCTCTGTCACGATATGACCCCCCCTGTCGTGATATGAGCCCCTCCCTTCGCAATAGGAGCCCCTCTCGTCACGATACGGCCCCACCATCACGATATGACCCTCCCATCGTGATACGACCCCCAGCATCACGATATGACCCTCCTGTCACGATATGAGCCCCTCCCATCACGACATGACCCCCCTGGTCACGACACGACCCTCCCCCACCACAATATGACCCTCCACTGTCACGATATGACCCCCCCACGTCGCGATATCGAGCTCCCCGTCGCGATATAACCCCATCGTCAGATGACCCTCCCGTCACGATATCACCTCCTCTGTCACGATATGACCCCCCCGTCACGATATGACCCCCTCATTGCAATATGGCCTCCCCATCCCCCCCGTCGCGATATCCCCCCTCCCGTCGCGATATCACCTCCTCTGTCGCGATATGACACCCCCTCCCCATTGTGATACGACCCCCCCATCCCGATATGACTCCCCTGTCACGATATCACCCCCTC
>NW_020923134.1:694-1146 GCF_003984885.1 Neopelma chrysocephalum
GGGGGGTCATATCATGATGGGGGGGTCATATTGTGATGGGGAGGGGGTCCTATCGCGACAGGGGAGGGTCGTATCGTGACAGGGGAGGTGATATCGCAACAGAAGGGGCTCATATCCCAACAGGGGGGTCATATCGTGACTGAGGGGGTCATATCGCGACAGGGGAGGGTCATATCATGATGCTGGGGGTCATATCACGACGGGGGTTCATATCGTGACAGAGGAGGTGATATCACAACAGGGGGAGTCATATCGTGACAAGAGGGGCTCATATTGTGAAGGGAGGGGCTCATATCGCGACAAGGGGGTCATATCGTGACAGAAGAGGGGATATCGCGACAGGGGGGTGATATCGTGACAGAGGGGGTGATATCGCGACATGGGGGGTCATATCGTGATGGGGGAGGGTCATATCGTGATGATGGGGGTCGTATTGCGACAGGGAGCTCAAT
>NW_020923135.1:0-748 GCF_003984885.1 Neopelma chrysocephalum
GTTTGGGGGGTCCCTGGTGTTGGAATTTTGGGGGGCTGGGGAGGGGTTTGGGGGGTCCCTGGTGGTGGAATTTCGGGGTGTTTGGGGGGGAATTGGGGGTGTTTTGGGGGGTCCCTTTGGATCCAGGGGCCCAACGGGACCTTTCTGGGGGCTCCTGGAGGGGATCCCGAAATTTGGGGGGTCCCTGAGAGGGAATTTGGGGGGTTGGGGGGGGGGGCAGTTTCACCCCCCTTGTGGGCGGGGCCTCAGCAAAAGGGGTGGGGTCAGTGCAGTGGGCGTGGCTTCCCTTGTGGGCGTGGGCTCTCTAGTGGGCGGGGCTCCCATGTGAAGAGGCCACACCCCTTTTGGAGGACCAATGAGTGAATGGGGTGGGGCCATCTTGGGGGCGGGGCTTATTTCGTGAGCAGGGCTTCCACTCTGAGGGGGTGTGGCTTATCTGGTGGGCGGGGCCACGGCCCTCCTGAACAGCCCCCTGTGGCCATTGGTCGATAAGGGGGAGGTGGGTCCCACCCGAGGGGGCGTGGCTTAGCTGATGCTAATGCGGTGGGAGGGGCATTTGTGGTGGGCGTGGCTCCCATTTAAAGGGGCAACACCCTTCATAATTGGGGTGGGGCTGTTGACTAAAGGGGTGTGGTTTACGTGGTGGGCGGGGCTCCAATTTAAAGGGGCGATGCCCTTGATAATTGGGGGATTGGGTCCCAACTGTGGGTGGGGCTGTTGGCCAAAGGGGCGTGGTTTATTTGGTGGG
>NW_020923135.1:758-1505 GCF_003984885.1 Neopelma chrysocephalum
GCTTACGTAGTGGGCAGGGCTCCAATTTAAAGGGGCGATGCCCTTGACAGGTGGGGGTGGGGCTGTTGGCTAAAGGGGCGTGGTTTATGTGGTGGGCGTGGCTCCAATTTAAAGGGGCGATGCCCCGAACACCCACAAGGGGGGTGGTCCCCACTCGCGGGGTGGTTGTTGTGTATCTCTGGTTCCGGCGAGGGGCGTGGCCTCCCGAGGGAGGGGCGTGTCCTCCCTGAGCGGAGCCGTTGATTGGTTTAGAGCGGGCGCCGGCGGGGCGGGGCCTGAGCACGCGGGCCATGAAGGAGATGTACCGCAGCTACGTGGAGATGCTCGTCAGCACCGCCCTCGACCCCGACATGATCCAGGCCCTGGAGGACACCAACGGTGAGCCCGGGACCCCCCCGGGGACCCCCCCACAGCCCCCCGGGGACCCCCCTAACACCCCCTGTACCCCCCCCAGACGAGCTGTACCTGCCCCCCATGCGCAAGATCGACGGGATCCTCAACGACCACAAGAAGAAGGTGCTCAAGAGGGTGACGCTGCACCCCAGCCTGCAGGTGAGCACCCATGGGGGGGTCCTGGGGGGGTCACATTGCACCCCAGCCTGCAGGTGAGGGGCTATGGGGGGCTCCGGGGGGACTGCAGGGGGGGTGGGGTTCACATTGCACCCCAGCCTGCAGGTGAGCACCCATGGGGGGGTCCTGGGGGGGTCACATTGCACCCCAACCTGCAGGTGAGGGGCTATGGGGGGG
>NW_020923136.1:0-689 GCF_003984885.1 Neopelma chrysocephalum
GGGAAGGTGCAGGAAGGGGGTTCGGAAGGATCAGGAGGGTCGGGGGGCGGCCCCGGGAGGGGGTTCGGAAGGATCAGGAGGGTCGGGGGGCGGCCCCGGGAGGGGGAGAGGGAGGATCAGGAGGGTCGGGGGGCGGCCCCAGGAGGGGGAGAGGGAGGATCAGGAGGGTCGGGGGTCGGACCCGGGAAGGTGCGGGAAGGGGGTTCGGGAGGAGCAGGAGGGGGTTCGGAAGGATCAGGAGGGTCATGGGTCGGCCCCCGGGGGTCCCCCCCGTACAGAAGTAGGGGTGGTCCATGGCGTCGCGGGCCGTGAGCCGGCTCTGGTGGTCGTAGCGCAGCAGTTTGTCCAGGAAATCCAGAGCCTCGGAGCTCACCAGGTGCTGGTTCTCGCTGTGCACGAACCGCTCCCACCGCTTGCGGGAGTGTCTGGGACAGGAACGGGGACAGCAACGGGAGGAGGAGGAGGAGGAAGAAGGGGGGGAGGAGGAAGAAGAAGGGGGGGAGGAAAAGGAGAAAAGAAGAAGAGGAGGAGGAAGAGAAGGAGGAAGAAGAAGAGGAAGAAAGGGAAGAGGGAGAGGGAAGAGGAGGAAGAGGTGGATGAGGAGGAGGAAGAGGAAGAAGAAGGGGAAAAGGAGCAGGAGGAGGAAGAGGAAGAGAAAAAGAAGCAGGAAGAGGAAGAGAAAAAGGAGC
>NW_020923137.1:0-1059 GCF_003984885.1 Neopelma chrysocephalum
TGTGCTGTGGGGCCTCTCCCCCCCCTGCCCTGGCTCCTTTTTGGGGGACACCCCAGGGAAGAGCTCCCGGTGCTGCTGGGCCACCCCCTGACCCCGGGGGGAGGGAAATCCCTGGCACCTCTGGGGGGGTGCAGGAGGGTTTGGGGACATCCCTTGGGGTCCCCCTTCCTTGGGGGGGGGGCTCTGGAGTGCTCCTGGGCCTGGCTGTGGGTTTGGGGTGTGGGGGACAGGTTTCCCCCCTCCAGGCCCTACAAGTTCTTGGTGACCAGGTGGGTCTTGTAGTGCTTGGTCAGGTGGTCGGAGCGCATGAAGCGTTTCTGGCACTGGGCACACTCGAACCTCTTGTCACCTGCAGAGGGCACAGGGGACGCTCAGGGGGTGCCACGGGACCCCCCCCCGGGCACGGTGGGGCTGTGCCCGTGTCCCCCTGCCAGGGTAGGACCCCCTTGATCCCCCCCCTCCACCTGCCACGGCACCAGGACAACCCCAGAGCAGTGGAGACCCCCCAAAATCCCCCCAGGAACTGCCAGGAATTCCACCCACACGGACAACTCGGGGTCCCATCACCCCAGGGGGGCTGGGGAAGGGTTTGGGGGTGGCCCAGGGGTTGGGGCAGGGGTTTGGGGGTGGCCCAGGGGTGCTATCCCAGGATTTTGGGGGTCCTTGGGGCTCCCTGACCCGTGTGTGTCCCAGGTTTGGGGGTTATCCCAGGATTTGGGATGCCTGACTCATGTGTGTCCCAGGTTTGGGGGGTATCCCAGGGGAGTTATCCCAGGATTTGGGGGGTATCCCAGGGGAGTTATCCCAGGATTTGGGGTCCCTGACCCGTGTGTGTCCCAAGTTTGGGGAGTGTCCCAGGTTTGGGGGGTATCCCAGGGGGGTTATCCCAGGATTTGGGGGATTATCCCAGGATTTAGGGGATATCCCAGGGGGGTCATCCCAGGATTTCGGGGGTTATCCCAGGATTTGGAGGTTATCCCAGGGGGGTTATCCCATGATTTGGGGGGTGTCCCAGGGGAGTTATCTCAGGTTTGGGGGGTTATCCCAGGATTTGGGGGG
>NW_020923138.1:0-3383 GCF_003984885.1 Neopelma chrysocephalum
CCAGTGTCCTCTGCCCTCTGTCCCCATGACCCCCCAGCCCTGTGACCCCCCCTGTGACCCCCTACTCTCATCCTGGAGGGTCCCCAGAGGCTGGGGGTCGGCTCCTCGCTCTGCTGTCACTGGGAGATGGGATGGTGGTGCTGGTGGGGTGCCCAGTGTTCTTTGCCCCCCAACCCCGTGCCCCCCCAGCCTCGTGACCCCCCCCACCCCGTCCCTGCTGCCCCCCCAGGTCCTGCTGCAGGTGCTCATCATCCTCACGGGTAACTACAACTTCTTCAACGCTCTCACCATCGTCCTGGCCTTCTCCCTGCTGGACGAGGAGCACGTGGGGCGCTGGCTGGGGCGCCCCAAGAAGCGGCAGGGCAGTGGTGAGACCCCCGGGACCCCCATTTTGGGGGGGAGCAAGTTGTTTCTGGGGTGGGTAGGGGACAGGGGACGGGTGACGTTGTGGCTCCACCGTGGGAGCTGCTGCCAGTGCAGCCCCTCCCCGCCCCCAGGGTGGGGGGCTGAGGCCATGGGGGACCCCACGAGGGCTCAGGGGGGCTTAGGGGGGTCCCCAGCCCAGCTCTGAGCCCCCCAACCCTCCCAGCCTGGCCCCCCAGCCTGGGCTCCGTGCTGGCCACGCTGCTGGAGCTCAACACCTACGGGCTCCTGCTCTACTGGACCGTGCAGTACTTCGGCCTGGAGGTCAACTGGGACAAGAAGCTGCTGGACTCCAAAGTGGGTACGTCCAGGGGGGGCCGCTGACCCCTCAGCCCCCACCCTGGGGGGCCTGGACAAGCCCCTCCCTGATGCTTTCCCTCGGCTCCAGCCTTCACCTACCACGAGTTCACGACGTGGCTGCGGACGGTGACGCTGCCGCTGGTGGGGGTGGCCTTCCTGTCCCTGTCCTGGGAGATCCTGCTGGCCATGTACCGGTGGGTGTCGGGGGGGCACCGGGGTGCCCTGAGGGTGTGGGGGACCCCTGGGTGCTGGGGGAGCTGGGGGGGGGCTCTGGGAGCCGGGCAGGGGGTGATGCAGCTCCGGGAGTTGGGAGTGTTGGAGCAGTCAAGTGCAGCGGGTTGGGGGGCTCTGAACCCCTCAGCTCACAGCTGGAACCCCCCCAAACTGGGGGGCTGGTGCCTCTTTGTCCCCTTAACGCCCCATTCCTGCCCCCCCCAGCTGTGCCTGTGTCCGTGGATGCTTCTGGAAGCTCTGGGCCACCCTGCAGTGGGCCATCATGGCCACGGCCACCGTCAGCCTGTTCGCCGTCAGCTTGGTGAGGGGTCGGGGGGTTCTGGGGGGGGCTCCAGGGGACCCCCTGAGCCACAGTGACAGACCCCCCCTCCCGCCCCTGCCAGGTGCCCTTCACCTACATCGAGCACGAGTCCAACGGGAAGCTGTGGCCCGGCATCCACGGGATGTTCGGGGCGGTGGAGCGCTTCCAGGTGGTGAATTCCTACGGGCTCTTCCGCAGGATGACGGGGGTCGGGGGGCGGCCCGAGGTGGTGCTGGAGGGCAGCTACGACGGGCACAGCTGGACGGTGAGTGTGGGACTGGCATGGGGGCAGGAGCCAAACCATCCCCCGGCACTGCCAAGGCTGCCCCTGACCCATGTCCCCAAGTGCCACATCCACGCGGCTTTTCAATCCCTCCGGGAATGGTGACTCCACCCCTGCCTTGGGCAGCCCCTTCCCGTGTCTGACAGTCCCTTCCAGGAAGGAATGTTCCCGATATCCAACCTAAACCTCCCCCTGGCACAGTTTGAGGTCGTTTCCTCTTGTCCTGTCACTCGTTCCCTGGTTTTAGAGCCGCCCCCGGGTCCTTTTCCTGCCGGGCCGTTTTCCTGCCGCCCTTTCCCACATTCCCCCATTTCCCCCTGGAGTGCTGCCCGGGGCTCTGAGGTGTCCCTGTCACAGCATCCCGGGATGTTTGGGGTGGGAAGGGACCTTACAGACCACCCCTGTGCCATGGGCCACCTCCCCCTGGAAGCTTCCCACTGGCTCGTTCCCCTCTGGAGCCCCCAGGACGGGGACTGTTGACCCTCAGGGTGGGCAGGGGGGGCTCCAGATCCCGGTGCCAGCCGCTGCCATCCCACAGGAGATCGAGTTCATGTACAAGCCCGGGAACGTGAGCGCGGCGCCGGCCGTGGTGGCCCCGCACCAGCCCCGCCTGGACTGGCAGCTCTGGTTCGCTGCCCTGGGGCACCACCACGGCAGCCCCTGGTTCAGCTCCCTGGTGCTGCGGCTGCTGCAGGGCCAGCGGGACGGTGAGGGGCACGGGGGGCACCGGGAGGGGCTCTGGGGAGGGATCGGGGCGTCCCCGTGGCGGTTGGGGTGTCCCCACGGTGGGTTTCAGTGTTGTCCCCCTGCAGCGCTTTGGGGTGTGTCCCTGCAGTGGTTTGGGATGTCCCCCCGCAGCAGCAGTTTGGGATGTCCCTGTGACAGGTGGGGTGTCCCCACGGTGGTTTTGGGTGTCCCAGCAGTTTGGCATGTCCCTGTGGCAGCTTGGGGTGTCCCCACAGTGGTTTGGGGTGTCCCCACAGTGGTTTTCGGTGTCCCCACAGTGGTTTGGGGTGTCCCAGCAGTTTGGGGTGTTGCTGCAGTGGTTTTGGATGTCCCAGCAGTTTGGGGTGTCCCTGTAGCAGTTTGGGGTGTCCCCACAGTAGTTTTGAGTGTCTCTGCAGCGGTTTTGGGTGTCCCTGTGGCAGTTTGGGGTGTCCTGCACTGCCTTGGGGTGTCCCCCCACAGAATTTCAGGGTGTCCCCATGAAGGTTCAGGGTGTCCCCCTGCAGCATTTCAGAGTGTCCCCGTGGAGGTTCAGGGTTGTCCCTGTTTTGTTTTGGGGTGTCCCTGTGGTGTTTTGGGGTGTCCCCCTGCAGCAGTTTGGGGTGTCCCTGTTTTGGTTTGGGGTGTCCCCCTGCAGCAGTTTTGGGTGTCCCTGTTTTGGTTTGGGGTGTCCCTGTGGTGGTTTTGGGGTGTCCCCCTGCAGCAGTTTTGGGTGTCCTTGTTTTGTTTTGGGGTGTCCCTGTTTTGTTTTGGGGTGTCCCTGCAGTGTTTTGGGGTGTCCCCCTGCAGCAGTTTTGGGGTGTCCCTGCGGTGGTTTGGGGTGTCCCCCTGCAGCAGTTTGGGGTGTCCCTGTGGTGTTTCGGGGTGTCCCTGCAGCAGTTTTGGGGTGCCACCGTTGTGGTTGCCCCGCAGTGATCCGGCTGGTGCAGGTGGACGAGTCCCGGTACCCGTTCAGCGCCCGCCCTCCCACCTTCCTGCGGGCCCAGCTCTACAAGTACTGGTTCACGGGCCCCTCGGAGGGCAGGTGAGCGGGGACGGGGCCCCCCCTGCACCCCAAACCCCGGGGGTGGGACGTGGGGGCTCAGCTGAGCTGCCCCTCCCCAGCCCGGGCCCGGC
>NW_020923139.1:0-2052 GCF_003984885.1 Neopelma chrysocephalum
CACACCCTGATTTTTAGATTAAAAAATGGTGTTTGGGTAAAAAAAAAGTGGTTTTTAGGTAAAAAAAAAACAAGAGTGAAAACCATTAAATGATTGAAAGGATTAAAATGAAAGTAAATGATTGAAACTCAAGGGTTAAGAGGAGTAAATGATTAAAAGAAATCAATGATTGAGAGGAATAAAGTGATTGAAAGGTGGTGCCAAAGGTCACCTGCAGCCTCTGGTCCCGGCAGGAAACAAAAAAGGCCAAAAAAACCCCAAAAAAGAGGACAAATGGTGCGTTTTGAGGTCACTGCAGAAAGAAAAACACCCAAAAATGGGACGTTGTTGGTTTTGGGGAGAAAAGGCGCCGCTTTGGTAAAAAACTGTCGTGTCCTGGGTGTGAAAAATGAGGTTAAAATCATGAAAAAAATCGGTTTAATGGTCAAAAAATGGTTAAAAAATGGTTAAAAAGTGGTTAAAAAATGGTTAAAAAGCCAAATGTGCTGGTTTGGGTTTTGTGTGTGAGAGAGTCCCTCGGATATTTGGATTTTTGGGGGGAAAAAGCTGCTTTTTGGGGCGATTTTGAGGTGAGTATGGGGGGAAAAGGGGAGGGGGGGTTGTGTTGTGCTTTTAACAAATTCTGCCTTTTGTGCTGCAGGTGTTGAAAAAGCTTTGGCAACCCCCGGGAGTTTTGGGTTAAAAAAGGGCAGAAAAGGGGCAAAAAAAGGGCCCAAAAAAAGCAAAAAAAAAAATCAAGAAAAAGGGGTGAAAAAAAGCCCCAAAAATCAAAAAAACAATTAAGGAAAAGGGTGAAATAAAGGACCAAAAAGCCAATTAAAAAAATCAAAGAAAAGATGCAAAAACAGCCCCAAAAATTCGAAAAAAAATCAGAAAAAAGGGGCAAAAAAAGCCCCCAAAAATAAAAAAAAAATCAAAAAATAAGGCAAAAAAGCCCAAAAAATCAGAAAAAAAAATCAAAAAAAGGCAAAAAAGCCCGAAAAATTTAAAAAAAAAGGGTAAAAAAATCCAAAAATATTTAAAAAATCAGGAAAAACGGCAAAAAACACCCAAAAAAATAAAAAAAAAAATCAAGAAAAAGGGTGAAACTGCCTAAAAAGTCATAATTAAAAAAAAACAACAAAAGGGGCAATAAAAGGCCTAAAAAATCAGAAAAAATAATTTAAAGAAAAGGGGGAAAAAGCTCAAGAAATAAAGGGAAAAAAGTCTGAAAAATTAAATAAAAAATCAAGAAAAAGGGGCGGAAAAAGCTCAAAAAAAAAAAAATCAAGAAAAAGGAGCAAAAAAACACGCCCAAAAAATCCTGAAAAGGGTGAAAAAAAGTCCAAAAAATCTAAAAAAGAAAATCAAGGAAAAACGGAAAAAAAACGCCCAAAAAATCAAAAAAAAGGGGCAAAAAAAGGCCCAAAAAATCAAAAAAGAAAAATCCAAAAAAGGGAAAAAAATGCCCCAAAAATAAAAAAAAAATCGAGAAAAATGGGCAATAAAAGGCTCAGAAAATCAGAAAAAAAATGAAAAAAAGGGGGAAAAAGTCCAAAAAAATAAAAAAGGGGAAAATATCCAAAAAATAAAAAAATCAAAAAAAGGGGCAATAAAAGACCTGAAAAATCAGAAAAAAAAATAAAAAAAAAGGGGAAAAAAATCCAAAAAATAAAGAGAAAAAAGTCAAAAAAATAAATAAAAAAATCAAGAAAAAGGGGCAAAAAAAGTCCCGCCAAAAAAAAAATCAAGAAAAAGAGGCAGAAAAAACCCCAAAAAATAGGAAAAAAATCAAAATAATAGCAAGAAAAATAACCTAAAAAACCAAGGAAAACAGGCAAAAATACCCAAAAAATCAGAAAAAAAAATTTAAAAAAAAGTAAAGAATGCCCAGAAAATCAAAATAAAAATATCAAGAAAAATGGGTAAAAATGCCCCAAAAAAAAAAAAAAAAAAAAGGCAAAAATGCCCAAAAAATCAGAAAAAAGAAATTAAAATGGAAGGGAAAAACACCCAAAAAATCAGGAAAAAAAATCAAAATAAAAGGGAAAAAATACCCAAAAAATCAGAAAA
>NW_020923140.1:0-791 GCF_003984885.1 Neopelma chrysocephalum
AAGGTCTCCCGGAAATCCCGGAACTTCTGGTTGGAAAGGGCCTTGATGGGGGACGTGTAGATGGATCTGGGGGGGGAAATTGGGGTGGTCAGGGGTTGGGGGGCACCCCTGGGACAGCTCCCAGGCCCCCCCCGAGGTGGAGATGGGCCTGGGAAGGATGTGGGGGGAGTCAATGGATGGGACCCCACAGAGCTCCCTCGGTAGGTGCAGATCAACCAGAAACACAAATATGGGGTGGGGGGCAACAGAGTTCTGGGGACCCCCAGGGGGTTTTAGGGGGTCCTGGGGAGGTTGGGTTGAAGCCAGAGAGCATTTAAGATCCCTCAGGGTGGGTTTTGAGGACCCCCAGGGTAGGTTTTGGGGACCCCCATGTGGTTTGGGGTCCCCCATGTGGTTTGGGGACCCCAATGTGGTTTGGGGACCCCCAGGGTGCAGTTTGGGGACCCCCAGGGTCACATGGGGCCTTGCCAGGGTGATGATGTACTCGGCCACCGCCGTTTGAGGTCCAAGGGGTGGGTTTTGGGGACCCCCAGAATGGGTTTTGGGGACCCCCATGTGGTTTGGGGTCCCCCAGGGTGAGTTTTGGGGACCCCCAGGGTGCGGTTTGGGGACCCCCAAGGTCACATGGGGCTGTGCCAGGGTGATGACGCACTCGGCCATCACCATTTGAGGTCCATGTAGGTCGGTTCTAGAGACCCTCATGTGGGTTGGGGACTCTCAGGGTGGGTTTTGGGGCCCCCCAGGGTGGGTTTTGGGCACCCACCGTGTCACGTGGCGCTGTGCCAGGGCGA
>NW_020923141.1:0-1059 GCF_003984885.1 Neopelma chrysocephalum
GGAAGCGCCTCGCGCATGCGCGCGCCTTCCGCCCCGCCCCTCAGCCAATCAGCGCCCTCCTGGCACCGCTTCGTCCAATCAGCGCCCAGCGGCTTCGCCCTTTGCCAAGATGGCGGCGCTTCCTGCTTAGGCCACGCCCCCTGGTTGCCGCGGCAACGCCGCTGTTTGTCAATATTTGACCCTAATTAACGATTAATAATTAATTAAGGGATAATTAACCTCGCCCCGCCCCCCGTCGCGTCTTCCGGAGCCCTTCCAGGCGAATTAAACCCCGAATTGACCCCAAATTAACGCGCCCCCCCTCCGGCGCGGCACAGAGTGGGCGGGGCCAGTGACGTCATCAGATTATAATTTATTATTATTCTCATTGATCAGCTTAATTTGCTCCCCATCAAACTCTTTTTAACCAAAATCCCCCCTTAAATCCCCCCTTTATAACCCAAATCCCCCTTTCTACCCCCAAATCCCCCTTTTGACCCCAAAATCCTCTACGACCCCAAATCCCCCCTTTTTAACCCTAAATCCCTTTTCTAACCCCAAATCCTCCTTTTAACCCCCAATCTCCCTTTTTATAACCCCGAACTCCCTTTTTTCTCCCCCCAGATTCCCCCTTTTTTAACCCAAAATGACTCTTTTACCCCCCAAAATCCCTTTTTACCCCAAATTCCCCCTTTTGACCCCCAAACTCCCCTTTTATGACCCAAAATCCACTTTTATAACCCCAAATTCCCCTTTTTTCCCCCCCAGATCCCCCTTTTTAACCCCAAACTCCTTTGAACCCCAAATCCCCCTTTGCCCTTTTTTAACCTCCCCATTTTAACCCAAACCCCCTTTTTCTCACCCCAAAAATTCTCTTTCTTCCCCCCCCAAATTCCCCTTTTTTTGCCCCCCACCCCCCAAAAATAAAAAAACAACCCCAAAAACAACTGAAAATGAGGGGAATTTCGGGTGGTTTAAATAATATATTTCAAATAAAATTATTAAGAAAAGAAAACCGGAAAAACGAAACCCCAAAAACAAAACGAAAATTCCAACGAAAGAAAACCCAAAACGATGGAA
>NW_020923142.1:0-868 GCF_003984885.1 Neopelma chrysocephalum
CCCCCCGGCACATCCCGACACGGCGCCTGGAGGAAGGACACCCCTCTGGCATCTCTGGGCTCCAGAGCTCGGGCACCTCGTGCCTGCTCGGGGCCCAGCTCTGCCCCTTTGCTGCTGTGCTTGAGCCTCCCCTCAGCACCCGCTGCCTCCTCCCGGCACAGCCCCGGGCTGGGCTCCTGCTCCCGCTCCCGGCGCGGGCTCGGCACAGCTCTGCCCACTGCCAGGAGCCAGGGAAGCCCTTGGCCAGGGCCCTGCTCTTCTGCCAACTCCCTCCTCCCCTCCAACTGCAATAAAAGCTGTCTTTGCATCGCAATGTTGAGCCCTGGTTTCATTTGCTCTGTCCTCCACACCCAATCCCCGAGTGCCACCGGGGCTTTCCAGGAGTGTCCCAGCAGCTCCACTCGCTGAATTCTTAGGAGAATGTGTGGGAGCTGCCAGGCTTCCTCCTGCCTGTCCCCAGCCATCCCAGCCCTCTGCAGGACAGTCCCACAGCCAGCACCATCAGCATCTCCCTTTGCACCAGCCTCTCCCTGTTTTCCCTTCCTGTCTCCTCCCCACTTTGGGCTCCCGCACTCTGCAGCCCAGACAGAGCTCCTGGGCCACACAGGCAGTTCCCTGCCCACTCTGGCCCCGTCTTGTCTCCACAAGTCTTTCCTGGGATTCCCTGTGTCCCCCACACATCCCCTGGGGACACAGCTCTGCCCAGGAATGGCAGGAGAGCTTCCCACAGCCCCGTGCTCTGGACTGGACTCTGCTGGGCCTAGGTGGCCTTTGAACCCGTGGCCAAGCTGGACTCTGGGGTCCATGGGGCCTGTGGGCCTGGGAGCACTGTGGGGCTGATGGGGAGCACTGTGGGGCTGATGGGGAG
>NW_020923143.1:0-489 GCF_003984885.1 Neopelma chrysocephalum
TGGGATGGGGGGACATCCATGGGATGGAGGGACACCACACCCCTAACTAGGATGAGGGGACATCCATGGGATGAGGGGCATCCCACATGGGATGGGGGGACACCCATGGAATGGGGGGACACCACACCCAAACTGGGATGGGGGGACATCCATGGGATGGGGGGACACCACATCCAAACTGGGATGGGGGCACACCCAAACTGGGATGGGGGGACACCACGCCCCACAGGGCATGGGGACACCAGGGGATGGGGGACACCACACCCCTAACTGGGATGGGGGACACCCATGGGATGGGGGGACACCACACCCAAACTGGGATGGGGGGACACCCACACCCTGCCACACCCCACCCTGGCCTGGGTTACCCCCAGGGGACATTGAACCCACCCCATCCACCCCTGTCCCCACAGAAGGTGTCCCTGACCCCATCCCAAGCTGCCCCTGACCCTGTCCCACCCCTGTCCCCACAGAAGCTGTCCCTGACCC
>NW_020923143.1:499-1454 GCF_003984885.1 Neopelma chrysocephalum
CCCTGACCCTGTCCCACCCCTGTCCCCACAGAAGCTGTCCCTGACCCTGTCCCTGACCCCATCCCATGCTGTGTCCCCACAGAAGCTGTCCCTGAGCTCATCCCACGGCGCGTCCCCGCCCTCAGTGCCCCCCAAGGAGCCCAACGGGCGCCTGAGCCTGAGCCCCGAGGATGAGGAGCACGAGGAGGAGCCCGAGGAGGACACGGAGGTGACTGGGATGGGGGGACACCACACCCAAACTGGGATGGGGGAACACCATGGGATGGGGGGACACCACACCCAAACTGGGATGGGGGCACACCCAAACCGGGATGGGGGGACACCACACCCAAACTGGGATGGGGGACATCCATGGGATGGGGGGACACCACACCCAAAACTGGGATGGGGGGTCACCACACCCAAACTGGGATGGGGGGACACAACACTCCAAACTGGGATGGGGGAACACCCATGACCCACCTGGTGTTGGACACCACACCCCAAACTGGGATGGGGGGACACCCATGGGATGGGGGGACACCACACCCAAACTGGGATTGGGGGATACCCATGGGATGGGGGATGCCCAGGACCCCTCTGGTGTTTGACATCACACCCAAACTGGGATGGGGCAACACCACACCCAAACTGGGATGGGGGGACACCCAAACTGGGATGGGGGGACACCACACCCAAAACTGGGATGGGGGGACACCACACCCAAACTGGGATGGGGGACACCCATGGGATGGGGGACACCACACCCAAACTGGGATGGGGGGACACCATGGGATGGGGGGACACCACACCCAAACTGGGATGGGGGAGACACCACACCCAAAACTGGGATGGGGGGACATTCATGAGCCCCCTGGTGTTGAACACCATGCCCAAACTGGGATGGGGAAGGATCCATAACCCACCTTGTGTTGGACACCACACCCAAACTGGGATGGGGGGACACCCAAACTGG
>NW_020923143.1:1554-1964 GCF_003984885.1 Neopelma chrysocephalum
AAACTGGGATGGGGGGACACCACCCCCAAACTGGGATGGGGGGACACCCTTGGGATGAGGGTACACCACACCCAAACTGGGATAGGGGGACACCCAAACTGGGATGGGGAAACAGCACAACACAACTGGGATGGGGGACAGCCATGGGATGGGGGGACACCACACCCAAACTGGGATGGGGGGACATCCCAAACCGTGATGGGGGCACACCCCTGACCCCCCTGGTGTTGGACACCACACCCAAACTGGGATGGGGGGACATCCCAAACCGTGATGGGGGCACACCCCTGACCCCCCTGGTGTTGGACACCACACCCAAACTGGGATGGGGGGACATCCCAAACCGTGATGGGGGCACACCCCTGACCCCCCTGGTGTTGGACACCACACCCAAACTGGGATGGGGGGAC
>NW_020923143.1:2064-2637 GCF_003984885.1 Neopelma chrysocephalum
TGGGATGGGGGGACACCACACCCAAACTGGGATGGGGGGACACCCATGGGATGGGGGGACACCACACCCAAACTGGGATGGGGGGACACCCAAACTGGGATGGGGGCACACCCAAACTGGGATGGGGGCACACCCATGACCCACCTGGTGCTGGACACCACACCCAAACTGCGATAGGGGGACACCACACCCAAACTGGGATGGGGGGACACCCGAACTGGGATGGGGGGACACCCGAACTGGGATGGGGGGACACCAGACCCAAACTGGGATGGGGGAACACCTATGACCCACCTGGTGTTTGACACCACACCCAAACTGGGATGGGGGGACACCAGACCCAAACTGGGATGGGGGCACACCCATGACCCCCCTGGTGTTGGACACCGCACCCAAACTGGGATGGGGGGTACACCCATGGGATGGGGGGACACCACACCCAAACTGGGATGGGGGGTACACCCATGGGATGGGGGGACACCACACTCAAACTGGGATGGGGGGACACCCAAACCGTGATGGGGGCACACCCATGACCCCCCTGGTGTTGGACACCACACCCAAACTGGGATG
>NW_020923143.1:2737-4977 GCF_003984885.1 Neopelma chrysocephalum
CACCCCAAACTGGGATGACGGAACATCCATAACCCACCTGGTGTTGGACACCACACCCAAACTGGGATGGAGGGACACCACACCCAAACTGGGATGGGGGCACACCCATGACCCACCTGGTGTTGGACACCACACCCAAACTGCGATAGGGGGACACCACACCCGAACTGGGATGGGGGGACACCCGAACTGGGATGGGGGGACACCACACCCAAACTGGGATGGAGGGACACCACACCCAAACTGGGATGAGGGGACACCCAAACCGTGATGGGGGCACACCCCTGAACCCCGGGTGCCGTGTCCCCCCCAGGCCGTGCCGCCGTCATTCCCCAACCCGCGCCGGCGGCTGCGGCTGCGGGACCTGGCCGAGCGCGTGGCGGGCGCGGCGCAGAACGAGCAGGAGCTCAACCAGCTGCTCAACGAGGCCCTGCTGGAGAGGGAGAACATCCAGGCGTGCGTGGGGACCCGGGGGGGGGGGGAAAAAAACCGGGATAAAGGGGTTTGGGATGGGCGGGGGTGGAAAGGGGAAGGGGGGGGGGGAGGGGGACGAATCTCGTGCGGCAGCGCCTGGAAGCAGGTGGGGAATTCTGTGGGGCCTGGTGCTTCTCCGGGGATCCCAGCGCAGTTCCCGGTGCTTCTCTGTGGATCCCTGTGCTTCTCTGTGGATCCCAGTTATTCTCCATGGATCCTGGTGATGCTCCATGGATCCTGGTGATGATCCATGGATCCCGGTGCTTCTCCCTGGATCCCAGTGCTTTTCTATGGATCCCAGTGCTTCTTTGTGGATCCTGGTGCTTTTCCATGGATCCTGGTGCTTCTCCGTGGATCCTGGTGATGCTCTTTGCATCCCAGTTCTTCTCCGTGGATCCTGGTGCTTCTCCATGGATCCCTGTGCTTCTCTGTGGATCCTGGTGCTTTTCCATCGATCCCGGTGCTGCTCCATGGATCCCGGTGCTTCTCCATGGATCCCAGTGCTTTTCTGTGGATCCTGGTGATGATCAATGGATCCCGGTGATGCTCCATGGATCCTGGTGCTTCTCCATGGATCGCAGTGATTCTCCATGGATCCCAGTGATACTCCATGGATCCTGGTGATGATCCATGGATCCCTGTGCTTCTCCATGGATCCCGGTGCTTCCCCGTGAATCCCGGTGATGCTCTTTGCATCCCAGTGCTTCTCTATGCATCCCGGTGCTTCTCTGTGGATCCCGGTGCTTCTCTGTGGATCCCTGTGATGCTCTTTGCATCCTGGTTCTTCTCCGTGGATCCTGGTGCTTCTCCATGGATCCCGGTGATGTTCCATGGATCCCGGTGATGCTCTGTGGATCCTGGTGCTTCTCCATGGATCCCTGTGATGTTCTTTGCATCCCTGTGCTTCTCCGTGGATCCTGGTGCTTCTCCATGGATCCCTGTGCTTCTCCGTGGATCCCTGTGCTTCTCTGTGGATCTCGGTGCTTCTCCATGGATCCTGGTGATGCTCTTTGCATCCCGGTGCTTCTCCATGGATCCCGGTGCTTCTCCATGGATCCCTGTGCTTCTCCATGGATTCCGGTGATGCTCCATGGATCCCGGTGCTTCTCTGTGGCTCCCAGTGATGCTCCACGGATTCTGGTGATGTTCTATGCATCCCAGTGATGCTCCATGGATCCCAGTGCTTCTCCATGGATCCCTGTGATGCTCTTTGCATCCCAGTGCTTCCCTGTGAGTCCCGGTGATGCTCTTTGCATCCCAGTGCTTCTCCATGGATCCCAGTGCTTCTCTGTGGATCCCGATGCTTCTCCATGGATCCCAGTGATGCTCTTTGCATCCCAGTGCTTTTCTGTGGATCCCAGTGCTTTTCTGTGGATCCCAGTGCTTCTCTGTGGATCCTGGTGCTTCTCTGTGGATCCTGGTGCTTCTCCATGGATCGCAGTGATTCTCCATGGATCCCAGTGATACTCCATGGATCCTGGTGATGATCCATGGATCCCAGTGCT
The DNA here is from genome assembly GCF_003984885.1 of Neopelma chrysocephalum. Classification (NCBI taxonomy): domain Eukaryota; kingdom Metazoa; phylum Chordata; class Aves; order Passeriformes; family Pipridae; genus Neopelma; species Neopelma chrysocephalum. Next base: position 4,717 of record NW_020923143.1, read on the forward strand.
TCTCCATGGATCCCAGTGCTTCCCTGTGAGTCCCGGTGATGCTCTTTGCATCCCAGTGCTTCTCCATGGATCCCGGTGCTTCTCTGTGGATCCCGATGCTTCTCCATGGATCCCAGTGATGCTCTTTGCATCCCAGTGCTTCTCCATGGATCCCAGTGCTTCTCCATGGATCCCAGTGATGCTCTTTGCATCCCAGTGCTTCTCCATGGATCCCGGTGCTTCTCCGTGGATCCTGGTGCTTCTCCATGGATCCCTGTGCTT
>NW_020923144.1:0-1139 GCF_003984885.1 Neopelma chrysocephalum
GGGGGGCCCCAAGCCCCCTCCCACCGACCCTGAGGGGGCGAGGGGGGGGCCCCACGTTGTGTGTTGGGGGGGGTGTGATGGGTTGGGGCGCCCGGGGGTGCTGCTGGTGTGGGGAGGGGGATTGGGATGGTGAGACCACCCCCCTCACCCCTGGGGGGCTCCTGTGGGGGTCACAACATGGACATGGGTCGTGCCAGCACTCAGGTCACGGCTGGGACACGGGTGACACCCGGGATAGGGGTGACACCAGGCACACACACGGGTGACAGTGGGTGCCCAGACGGGGGTCCCTGCCCCGTGGGGGTCTGTTCCTGCTGGGGTCTGGGGCCCACAGGGGTTCTGGGGGGCATCCCGGGGCTGGGGGGGGTGTCCTGGGTCCATATGTGCTCTTGGGGACCCCCCACTCCTGCCCCACGACCACCTGCCCAGAGTGGGGCCACCGCTGCCCCCCAGCTCCAGCCTCATCCCTGCTGCCCCCCCCCACCATGGCAGGGACCAAACAGGGACCCCCCCCGGCCCCCCCATCACTCAGTGATGCAAAGCAGAGTTGCCATGGCAACAGGTTGGGGAGTTTTGGCTCCTCCTGTGGGCTCAAGGTCAGGAGGGAGAAAATTGGAGGGGGGGGCACATGTGGGGCGCAGGATGGGGGCTCCCCACACCCCCTGGGGGGACCCCAGACCCCGCTGTGGGGTGGCTGCTGCCACTGCCCCCCCACTGCTGCTCACAGGCCAGACACCCCCCCCAGTGTTATGGGGCCACCAGCCCCAGGATTGACACGAGGTGGGTACTGGGAAGTCTGGGCCCCTTTGGGGATGGGTACTGGGAGCTCTGGGCACATCTCTGGGGTGACTGCGTGCCTCGGTGGGGGGGAACTGGGAGAGTGGGACCCTTTTTGGGGGGTTACTGGGAAGCCTGGGTGCCTTTTGGGGGGGGCAACTGTGATGTCTGAGTGCCTTTGGGGGCAGGGGGGGCTGCTGCAGCAACACCCCCAGGAGAGTGAGGGGCCCCAGCTCCGTGCTGGGACCCCCCAGTTCACCCAGTTTGGGTGGTCGACGGGCACCAGGGGAGGGACGTGGCTGTGTAGGGGGTGCAGGGGGGGCCCGTGGGGCTCCTTCCCCCCCCAGCTCTGCCAGGCAGCA
>NW_020923145.1:0-516 GCF_003984885.1 Neopelma chrysocephalum
GGGGGAGAAGGATGTGGAGGGTGGGAGGGCGGAGGGTGAGACCCCCCCGTGGCCCCCAGAGCTGCCGACGCTGCGAATGGCCTTCGCCGTGGTGGGGAAGGGATCCTTGGCCGCCTCCTTCAACTGCGCCTACATCTTCACCGGGGAGCTCTTCCCCACCATCATCAGGTGTGTGGGGGCACCGCTGGGGCACTACTGGGGCACTGTCGGGGCACCGTTGGGGCACCACCGGGGCACTGCTGGGGCACTGTCGGGGCATCATGGGGGCACTGTTGGGGCACTGCGGTCCCACCCTGTCCGTCCGTCCCTCTGGTCGCTGTCCGTGTGCCAACCCACCCACCCAGCAACTACTCAACCACCGTCAACCCAACCACCATCAACCCAACCACCAACAACCCAACTGCCCAACCACCAACAACCCAACCATCAACAACCCAACCACCATCAACTCAACCACCAACAACCCAAACACCAACAACCCATCAACCCAACCAACAACCCAAACACCAACAACCC
>NW_020923145.1:616-1865 GCF_003984885.1 Neopelma chrysocephalum
CAACCCAACCAACAACCCAAACAACACCAACCCGTCAACCCAACCAACAGCCCAAACACCATCAACCCAACCACCAACAACCCAACCACCAACCACCCAAACAACACCAACCCATCAACCCAATCACCATCAACCCAACAACCAAACAACCCAACCAACACCAGCCCATCAACCCAACGACCCAACAGCCCAACCACCACCAACCCCCCCACCCCCACCCCCGTCTCCATCCACCCCCAACCCCTCCCCTCCCCCCCTCCCTCCCTGACCCCCCGTCCGTGTCTTGGCGCAGGCAGACGGGGATGGGCCTGGGGGGCACCATGGCCCGCGTGGGGGGGATGGTGGCCCCCCTGGTGCGAATGGCGGCCGACGTGACCCCCGCCCTGCCCCTCGTCATCTACGGGGCCGCCCCCGTCGTGTCGGCCGTGGCCACGGCCTTCCTGCCCGAGACACGAAACGTCCCCCTGCCCGAGACTGTCCGAGACGTTGAGAAGCGGTGAGGAACCCCAGGGACATCCAGGAACATCCAGGACACCCCAGGGACCCCCAGGGACCCCCAGGGACATCCAGGGAAACCCCAAGGACCCCCAAGAGCCCCCCCCTGCTCCCCAAACCTTCCCAGGGGGCACCCGGGAGGTTTTGGGGTTGGAAGAAAGGTTTTGGGGTTGGAAAGGGATGAAGGTTTTGGGGTTGGATGGGGATGAAGGTTTTGGGGTTGGGATGAGGGTTTTGGGGTTGGAAAGGGATGAAGGTTTTGGGATGAAGGTTTTGGGGGTTAGGAAAGGTCCAACGTTTTGGGGACAAAGTCGGAAGTTTTGGGGATGGAGGTTTTGGGGATGGAGTCGGAGGTTTCGGGGATGGAGGTTTTGGGAACGAAGTCAGAGGTTTTGGGGACAGAGTTGGAGGTTTTGGGGATGGAGTTGGAGGTTTTGGGGATGGAGTTGGAGGTTTTGGGGATGGAGGTTTTGGGAACAAAGTCAGAGGTTTTGGGGACAAAGTCAGAGGTTTTGGGGACGGAGTTGGAGGTTTTGGGGATGGAGTTTTTGGGGCCAGAGTCAGAGGTTTCGGGTCTCTCCCAGGGCCGGGCGCCTGCGGGACGAGGACGTCGCCGTCCCCCTGAGCAGCACCAAGAGCAAGGACAGCGCCTGAGGGGGGGGGCCGGGACCCCCCCAAGGGGGGAGGTGGGGGCTGGGACCCCCCCCGGGGGGTCGTGGGACCCCCCCATCCCCACCCCTCCCCCCCCCCGGAG
>NW_020923146.1:0-2790 GCF_003984885.1 Neopelma chrysocephalum
CATACGGTCGAGGATTCCTTCCAGACCGAAGGCGCCAGGACCGGGAGACCCGGCTGTGCAGGTAGAGCCGATCGCGGCGCACAAGGGGCAGGCAAGAGCCGGAGGGTCAGGCCCCTCCTTCTGGGCAAAAGGGGCCGTCGTTCGTGGGCCCGTGCGGCGGCCGACTGGGGGCTAAACTTGCATACGGTCGGGGATTCCTTCCAGACCGAAGGCGCCAGGACCGGGAGGCCCGGCTGTGAAGGTAGAGCCAGTCACGGCGCAAAAGGGGCAGGCTAGAGCCGGAGGGTCAGGTCCCTCCTTCTGGGCAAAAAGGGCCGTCGCTCGTGGGCCAGTGCGCCGGCCGGCCTGGGGGAAAAAATTTCATACGGTTGAGGATTCCTTCCAGACCGAAGGCGCCCGGACCGGGAGCCCCGGGTGCGCGCGTAGAGCCGATCGCGGCGCACAAATAGCAGGCGAGAGCCAGAGGGACAGGCCCCTCCTTCTGGGCAAAAAGGGCCGTCGTTCGTGGGCCCGTGCGCTGGCCGACCGTGGGCTAAAATTGCATACGGTCGAGGATTCCTTCCAGACCGAAGGCGCCAGGAGTGGGAGCCCCGGCTGCGCGCGTAGAGTCGATCGCGGCGCACAAGAGGGAGGTGAGAGCCGGAGGGTCAGGCCCCTCCTTCTGGGCAAAAAGGGCCGTCGTTCGTGGGCCGGTGCGCTGGCCAGAAGAGGGCTTAAATTGCATACGGTGGAGGGTTCCTTCCAGACCGAAGGCGCCAGGAGTGGGAGCCCCGGATGCGCGCGTAGAGCCGATCGCGGCGCACAAATAGAAGGCGAGAGCCGGAGGGTCAGGGCCCTCCTTCTGAGCAAACAGGGCCGTCGTTGGCTGGCCGGCGCGCCTGCCAGTCGGGGGCTAAAATTGCATACGGTCGAGGAATCCTTCCAGACCGAAGGTGACAGGACCGGGAAGCCCAACTGCGCGCGTAGAGCCGATCACGGTGCACAAATAGCAGGCGAGAGCCGGAGGGTCAGGGCCCTCCTTCTGGACAAAAAGGGCCGTCGTTCGTGTGCCATCGCGCTGGCCGGCCAAGAGCTAAAATTGCATACGGTCGAGGATTCCTTCCAGACCGAAGGCGCCAGGACCGGGAGCCCCGGCTGCGCGCGTAGAGCCGATCGCGGGGCACAAATAGCAGGCGAGAGCCTGGAGGTAGGCCCCTCCTTCTGGGCAAAAAGGGCCGTCGTTCGTGGGCCGGTGCCCCGGCCGACCGGGGGCTAAAATTGCATACGGACGAGGATTCCTTCCAGACCGAAGGCGCCAGCACCGGGAGCCCCAGCTGTGCGCGTAGAGCCGATCGCAGCGCACAAGGGCCAGGTGAGAGCCGGAGGGTCAGGCCCCTCCTTCTGGGCAAAAAGGGCCGTCATTCGCTGGCCTACGCGCCTGCCAGTCGGGGGCTAAAATTGCATACGGTCGAGGATTCCTTCCAGACCGAAGGCGCCAGGACCGGGAGACCCGGCTGCGCGCGTAGAGCCGATCACGGCGCTAAATAGCAGGCGAGAGCCGGAGGGTCAGGCCCCTCCTTCTGGGCAAAAAGGGCCGTCGGTCGTGGGCCCGTGCGCTGGCCGACCGGGGGCTAAAATTGCATACGGTTGAGGATTCCTTCCAGACCGAAGGCGCCAGGACCGGGAGCCCCGGCTGCGCGCGTAGAACCGATCGCGGGGAACAAATAGCAGGCGAGAGTCGGAGGGTCTGGCCCCTCCTTCTGGGCAGAAAGGGCCGACGTTCGTGTGCCCGTGCGCCGGCCGGCCGGGGGTTAAAATTGCATACGGTCGAGGATTCCTTCCAGACCGAAGGCGCCAGGACCGGGAGCCCCAGCTGCGCGCGTAGAGCCGATCGCGGTGCACAAATAGCAGGTGAGAGCCGGTGGGTCAGGCCCCTCATTCTGGGCAAAAAGGGCCGTCGTTCGTGGGCCGGTGCGCCGGCCATTCGGGGGCTAAAATTGCATACGGTCGAGGTTTCCTTCCAGACCGAAGGCGCCAGGACCGGGAGGGCAGGTTGCGCGCGTAGAACCGATCGCAGCGCACAAATAGCAGGCGAGAGCCAGAGGGTCAGGCCCCCTCTGCTGGGCAAAAATTGCAGTCGTTCGTGGGCCCGTGCGCCGGCCGACCGGGGGCTAAAATTGCATACGGTCGAGGATTCCTTCCAGACCGAAGGCGCCAGGACCGGGAGACCCGGCTGCGCGCGTAGAGCCGATCGCGGTGCACAAATACCAGGTGAGAGCCGGTGGGTCAGGCCCCTCATTCTGGGGAAAAAGGGCCGTCGAGGTTTCATTCCAGACCGAAGGCGCCAGGACCGGGAGGCCAGGCTGCGCGCGTAGAGCCGATCACGGCGCACAAATAGCAGGCGAGAGCCGTAGAGTCTGGTCCCTCCGTCTGGGAAGAAAGGGCCGTCGTTCGTGTGCCAGTGCGCCGGCCGACTGGGGGCTGAAATTGCATACCGTCGAGGATTCCTTCCAGACCGAAGGCGCCAGGACCGGGAGCCCCAACTGCGCGCGTAGAGCCGATCGCAGCGCACAAGGGGCAGGCGAGAGCCGGAGGGTCAGGCCCCTCCTTCTGGGCAAAAAGGGCCGTCGTTCGTGGGCCCGTGCGCCGGCCGGCCGTGGGCTAAAATTGCATACGGTCGAGGATTCCTTCCAGACCGAAGGCGCCAGAACCGGGAGCCCCGGCTGCGCGAATAGAGCCGATCACGGCGCACAAATAGCAGGCAAGAGCAGGAGGGTCAGGCCCCTCCTTCTGGGCAAGAAGGGCCGTCGT
>NW_020923146.1:2890-4226 GCF_003984885.1 Neopelma chrysocephalum
CCTTCTGGGCAAGAAGGGCCGTCTTTCGCTGGCCGGCACGACTGCCACTTGGGGGCTAAAATTCCATACGGTCGAGGATTCCTTCCAGACCGAAGGCGCCAGAACCGGGAGACCCGGCTGCGCGCGTAGAGCCGATCGCGGCGCACAAATAGCAGGCGAGAGCTGGAGGGTCAGGCCCCTCCTTCTGGGCAAAAAGGGCCTTCGTTCGTGGGCCCGCGTGTTGGCCGACCGGGGGCTAAAATTGCATACGGTCGAGGATTCCTTCCCGAACGAAGGCGCCAGGACCGGGAGTCCCGCCTGCGCACGTAGAACCGATCGCAGCGCACAAATAGCAGGCGAGAGCCGGAGGGTCAGGGCCCTCCTTCTGGCCAAAAAGAGCCGTTGTTGGCTGGCGGGCGCGCCCGCCATTCGGGGGCTAAAATTGCATACGGTCGAGGATTCCTTCGAGACCGAAGGCGCCAGGACCGGGAGCCCCAACTGCTCGCGCACAGCCGATCGCGGAGCACAAGGGGGAGGTGAGAGCCGGAGGGTCAGGCCCCTCCTCCTGGGCTAAAAGGGCTGTCATTCGTGTGCCAGTGCGCTGGCCAGATGAGGGCTAAAATTGCATATAGTCGAGGATTCCTTCCAGACCGAAGGCGCCAGGACCGGGAGCCCTGGCTCCGCGCGTAGAGCCAATCGCGGCGCACAAATAGCAGGTGACAGCCGGAGGGTACAGGCCCCTCCTTCTGGGCAAAAAGGGCCGTCCTTGGCTGGCCGGCGCGCCCGCCAGTCGGGGGCTAAAATTGCATATGGTCGAGGATTCCTTCCAGACCGAAGGCGCCAGGACCGGGAGCCCCAGCTGCGCGCGTAGAGCCGATCGCGGCCCACAAATAGCAGGCGAGAGTCGGAGGGTCAGGCCCCTCCTTCTGGGCAAAAAGGGCCGTCGTTCGTGTTCTGGCGCGCTGGCCGGCCGGGGCATAAAATTGCATACGGTCGAGGATTCCTTCCAGACCGAAGGCGCCAGGTCCGGGAGGCCCGGCTGTGCGCGCATAGCCGATCGCGGCGCACAAAGAGCAGGCGAGAGCCGGAGGGTCAGGCCCCTCCTTCTGAGGAACAACAGCCGTCGTTCAGGTGTCGGTGCGCTGGCTGGACGGGGGTTAAAATTGCATACGGTTGAGGATTCCTTCCAGACCGAAGGCGCCAGGACCGGGAGCCCCGGCTGCGCGCGTAGAGCCGATCGCGGCGCACAAATAGAGGCGAGAGCCGGAGGGTCAGGCCCCTCATTCTGGGCAAAAAGGGCCGTCATTCTTGGGCCCTTGAGCCGGCTGACTGGGGGCTAAAATTGCATACGGTCGAG
>NW_020923147.1:0-1947 GCF_003984885.1 Neopelma chrysocephalum
TCTTGGAGGAATCCTCGACCGTATCCGATTTTGGCCCACGGCCGGCCCCGCGCCAGCCGGTCAGCTTTCTGTGGCGGCACCTTTTCCCTGGGAGGAATCTTCATTTGTATGGGTTTTGGGGTGGGGGGGGCCGGCCATTGTAGCGCAGGGCTGATCCAAGGCTCCAGCACCCCTTGGCCCCAGGACAGAAAGCCTGGCTGCTTTGGCTTTCGGGTGCAGTTGCTGGGGCAGCCTGGGCACTCCGTGGGCAGCAAGAGCTTTCTGTGCTTTGCTCTGGTATCAGTCTTTGTCCTTATGCAACTTTGGGCGTCAGGCTGGTAGTTGCAGCAGAGGGTTGATAGAAGCAAACCACAGCCCTTATCCCCAGCAAAGAAAGCTTGTAAGTTTTGGCTTTCGGGTGCAGTTGGTGGGGCAGCCTGGGCACTCCATTGGCAGTAACAACTTTCTGTCCTAGCACTTTTTTTCTTGGAGGAACCTTCGTCCATATTCTAGTTTTGGAGCTGGACTGCCTGTTTCTGCTCTAGGATTCGTGCAAGTGAACGACAGCCCTTTTGCCCTGGGAAGAAAGCCCTTACCTTCGGGGTTCCTCGTGCAGTTGGTGGGCCAGCCTAGGTTTTCCATAGGCAGCAAGAACTTTCTCTCCTGTGCACCTTTTGTCTGGGAGTAATCTTCCTCCGTGTTCAATTTTGTAATTCAGTGTGGCAACGTCATCACAGGGCTGAAAAAACAGGACAACAGCCATTTTCTGCACTAAAGAAGCCACTAACCTTTGGGGTTTAGGTGCAGTTTGTGGGCAAGCCTGGGCACTCCGTGGACAGCAAGAGTTTTCTGTTCTGACACCTTTTGTCTCAGAGGATACTTCATTCGAATTCAAACTTGGGAGTCGGACTGGCACTTTCAGCGCAGAGCTGAAAAAAGAGAACAACAGCTCTTTCCCCCCCAAAAGAAAGCCTGTAACCTTTGGGTTTCAGGTGCAGTTGGTTTGCCAGTCTTGGCACTCCACGAACAGCAAGAGCTTTCTGCGCTGGCACCTTTTTTATGGGAGGAATCTTCGCCCATGTTCAATTTTGGGAGTTGGAGTGCCGACTTCAGCACAGGATTCCTGAAAATGAACAACACCCCTTTTCCACAGGAAAGAAAGCACTTAGTGTTGTGGGGTTTTGTGTATTTGGTGGGCCAGCCTGGGCACTCCATGGGCAGCAAAAGCTTTCTGCCTTTTGTCTGGGAGGAATCCTCATCCATATTTATTATTTTAGAGACGGACTGCCTATTTCAGCTCTAGGATTCCTGCAAATGATCAACAGCCCCTTTTCCCTGGAAAGAAAGCCCTTACCTTCATGGTTTCTGGTGCAGTTGTGGTTGGCCAGCCTGGGCACTCCGTGGGCAGCAAGAGCTTTCTGTGGTGGCACCTTTTCCCTGGGAGGAATCTTCATTTGTATGGATTTGGGGGCGGGGGGGGCCGGCAATTGCAGCGCAGGGCTGGCAGAGTTTGTGATTTTAGCAGACCCTCAGCTGCCCGGCAAGGCTCACGTCCCACCCGGGAATGCTGCTTTCACCCCAAGTTCAGGTCTGGAAGCCATACGTGGTGTAGCAGAGGACTGGATAGAAGGACCTACTGCTGCTACTCCTCTTGGAGCAGAAGCCACTGGCTGTGGGCAATTCCCACCTGAAGAAACCTTGGGGGGAAAAAAAAAGACAAAAACGTCAAGAATTTTATGCTGCGGGATCCGTCCATCAGAGCTTGAAACAGAAGTCACAAAGGAGAAAACAAGCAGCAAATGACACCCCAGTGTTAAAGAGGCTTTTTTGAAAAACCTTTAAGAATTATAAACCTCAGGTAGAAATAGCAAAAAAAACAAACAAACAAACAAAAAAATCCCTTATTAAAAAACAACCCACGACAGCAGAGAAAAGTTTCTTGTCTGTAAAGAGTAAGCAGGTTAACAC
>NW_020923148.1:0-3600 GCF_003984885.1 Neopelma chrysocephalum
TCCTTTAATTGTCTTCAAGGCAATGTCAAAACAAGTCTTCAAAGTTTCTGTTTTTTTTTTAATTCAATGATGGAAATTTTTTTTAATTCAGAGAAGAGGTCTTAGAAGTGTTCTCCGAGTGATCTTGACGCTGAGTGTCTCCTCGGGAGATCCACACTGACCCTGGATGATCAACCTTGCTCCTCACCCCCCAACCTCACCAGTTCTGACATGACCCATCTTGGACTGACAGCTGATGCAGCTCCAAACACACTGTGGGATCCATTAAAACACTGAAAAACAAACTATTTTCATTCCTTTATTTGTCTTCAAGACTTGAACAGCTTATTGGAGTTGTTTTGTAGTTTAGCTAAGGAGGAAGATTTTAAAGTGGAAGTCATGAAAAATATATATTTTTTGATGAAAGAGAATGATTTACACAGAGTCTTGGGATGCAAGAATGTCAGGGCACAAACAATAGTCAGAGAATGCAAACAATGCACACTCTCTGTGGTGAGTTACTGCTGATGTCAAGGTGCTGCTTTTAATGTTGAATTGTGCTAAACCCAAAATGCTTCATGAAACTTCAAACACACATCCTACTTTCTGAAATAAGATTTGACAGATAAGCTGCTCCCTGGCCTGCAAATAATTCTGGCACTCAAATCCTTGATAACTATAGAAGCCCCGTCCAAGTTTCATGTGGCAGATTCTTCCACAGTGTGTGGAAGTGTGTGGAGCTTCTGCCATGAAGCAGGGACAGCTCTTCATGGTCACTGCCCAGGGGTTAAGTGAAAGAGAGAACACTACCCCCTGTGGTTGTGGGGTGAGTTACCTCAATCTCTGCTTCAGGATTGTTTCTTTTTGCTGGCTTTGATCCAATTACTTTAATAGAATGACTTTGATAGACTGCACTGTCCTTTCTTACACTATACTACTAGGAGTTTTTTGGCTTTTATAATTTGAAGTAAATAACTCTCTTTAAGGTCTTTAATCTGTTCACTTGTCTGATCAATTTTCTGTTCATTTGTCAAAATAAACAATTAATTTTATAGAAATATTTCTGATTTGCCATCACTAAAACCTGCAGGACAAAGTGATTGAATCACACCTCTATAATTCCTTCAATCTAAACCAAACTCTGAGCCTGAGATTGGATTCAGCCACCCCCAGGCTCCTCTGTGAGAAGGACTTTGGAAAGCAAGGAGATCCTTTGTGCACCTCGTAGCTCAACGAGACGGCTTCTGCCATCAACTTTGTCTAAGCCTTCCACCCCCCCAGCCCCAAGCCGTGACACATGGGCCATTTGCTGTCCCTCCTTGGAGGGAAGAACAAGCCCAACGGCCTGGGGTGAGAGGCCAGTGCTGGAAGCAGCGCTGGCTGTGCCAGGGCACTGCTGGGTGCCCCCACCCTGAGCACAGGACACCATGTCAAGGGCCTTGAGAAAGTCTGGGCACACAACATCCCCTTCTTTTCCCTCCCACAGGGGTTCTGCAATTCCTGCCTTGTCCTTCCCATGCCTGGGAATGGCTGCAGCCGGACTTGCCATATCCCCTTCCCTGCTGAGCCTGAGCAGTCTGGAACTCTGCCAACCCTCCTTGCTGCCATGTTTGCAGACTGCTTCCATGTCTGCCTTTGCCAAGGCCCCAGGAAGCTCAGGGACGGCTCTGGCCTTTCCAAGGGTTTGGGAGAGGTCTCCCAGTGACACTGCCCAGCCTTCTCAATAGCCCTGACACCAAAACCTTTGCCATATCCCACAGTTCCAGAGGAGTGCCCAGGACACAACACAGGTTGTCCTGGTGGTTCTGGAGAATTAGAAGGGATTTCTCCTTAGAGGCAAACCCCTCCAATTGGATTTGAGTGCAGCTGAAAGGTTTCCTCAGCATTTTGCCCGGTGCCTCCCTGCCCTGAAGGTTTCTGGCCATCAGGCTGGAGCTGAGGGGGTTGGGCAGATGCCTGAGGAGGGTGTAGAACAAGGGCTGTGTCCAACTCTGCCAGGAGGGCTGTGCTGGGCAAGGAGGCCCATCTTCGTGAACGAAGATTTGGGGAAAGGTCTTTTACCTTTCCAGCCTGCGCAATGGATTTTTTAGGTGAGACACAGCCTGCGCTGAACTGAGCCCACCCTTTAATCCTAAGGTTCATCTGCCGGGGCCAAGCAAGCTTGGACAATGGCAGTGAGGTCCTCAGGACGTAGGTTTGTTTTAGAGTGTCCTTCTCATAGATGGATGGCCACACAGGGCTAACGACCTCCATCAGGCCAGGAGACCGGGATTTGAACCCGTGGTCGCAGCAGTGAAAGTCCTGCACGCTAACCACTAGGCCACCAGGGGTCTCAGGGCAAGGAGGAGGAGGCTGCAGAAAACAGTGGCCCTGGGGAGGTGAGAGGAGCAGGGGGAGAGACCTTGTGCCTGCCCACGCTGGGCAGGAGCTGCCCCAGGATGGCAGCTCTGAAGCACTCACAGGATGTCCCTGTGAACAGGAGGGGAAGACTGGATCTAAAAAGGAAACCTGGAAAGCAGAGAGCAGGAGTGTCATGGTGACACTGCAGGAGAGTTCCAGCCCTGGAGCAAGGTCACAGAAGAAGTGACCCAGGACATGCCCTGCCCTCAGAAGATCCCACAGCATCCTGGAGATGCTGGAAGGGAGCCCAGCTCTGCTTCACAAGTTCCCAGGGCCTGTCCCTCCCTGTGCTCCAAGGGCTTCCAGCCCACAGGACTGTGCTCAGAGAGCACTCAGGCCTTACAGCGAGAAAGGGGCTCAGGAGGACAGTGTGGAAGTGGCAAGAGAGCAGCTCTGCAAAGACCAAGCCCTGCTGCTCCCTGGCAGTGCTGCTGGGCTGGGATTATTGTCCCCTTCCCATTTGCAAATCCACCCTGTCCTGCAGTGTGCTGTCCTTTAGGGACATCTAAGAAGAAGGGTCTTGGACAAAGAAGGCACTGCAGGGTCCTTTATTTTGTTTAAACACTCAGAGAGCACAATTCATCATTTATACATCTCTGGGTCAAATTCAATGTGTAGACACTAAATTAGAAGTCAGATGCATAATGATATTTCATTGCACAGAAAATTATTGCAAGAAGGACCCAAAGACCTCCATGAAAAACCTGAGCAGGAAGACTGGGCCGTTAAGGAGTCCCATTCTGAATGCTACACACCAGAAAACAGGCACTTTATTGCTCCTGAAAAGCATCTAGTCATAAAATTCCTCAGGGCATCCTTTATCTCCTGGTTCCTCAGGCTGTAGATGAGGGGGTTCAGTGATGGAGGCACCACTGAGTATAGAACTGACACAACCAGATCTAGGGATGGGGAGGAGATGAAGCTGGGCTTCAAGTAGGGAAACATGGCAGTGATCAAAAACAGAGAGACCACAGCCAGGTGAGGGAGGCACGTGGAAAAGGCTTTGTGCCGTCCCTGCTGAGAGGGGATCCTCAGCACAGCCCTGAAAATCTCCACATAGGAGAAAACAAGGAAAATAAAACATCCAAATATTAAACAGGTATTAATCCCAATAAGCCCCAATTTCCCTGAGGTAGCCTGAGTGTGAGCAGGAGAGCTTGAGGATGTGTGGAATTTCACAGAAGAACTGGCCCAGGGCATTGCCCTGGCACAGGGGCAGGG
>NW_020923149.1:0-1691 GCF_003984885.1 Neopelma chrysocephalum
TCCGGCTGAGGGCCAAAATCGGATAAGGTCGAGGATTCCTCCCAGACAGGAGGCGTCCGATCCAGGAGTCCCATCTCCGCGCGTAGAGCCGAGCGAGGCGCACAAAGGGCAGGCGATAGCCAGAGTGTCAGGCTCCTCCTTCTGGACTAAAAAGGCCGTTGTTTCCGTGCAGGCACCTTTTGCGTCCCGGGGCTGGTCGAGGTCGAAAATCGGTTACGGTCGAGGATTCCTCCCAGACCGGAGGCGCCGGGGCCGGGAGCTCCGTCTGCGCGCGTAGAGCCGAGCAACGCGCACAAAAAGCAGGTGAGAGCCGGAGGGTCAGGCCCCTCCTTCTGGGCAAAAAGGGACGTTGTTCGCGGGCAGGTGCGCCAGTTGTCTGGGGGCTATAATTGCATACGGTCGAGGATTCCGTCCAGACAGGAGGCACCTGGGCCGGGATCCCCATCTGCGCGCGAAGAACCGAGCGAGGCACACAAAGGGCAGACGAGAGCCGGAGGGTCAGGCCCCTCCTTCTTGGCATAAAGGGCCGTCGTTCGCGGGCCAGCGCGCCGGCCGGGGTCCAAAATCGGATACGGTTGAGCATTCCTCCCAGACCGGAGGCGTCGGGGCCGAGAGCCCCGTCTGCGTGCGTAAAGCCGAGCGAGGCGCACAAAGGGCAGGCGAGAGTAAAAGTGTCAGGTCCCTCCTTCGGGGCAAAAAGGGCTGTCGTTCGCGGGCAGGCGCCTTGGGCGGCCCGGGGCCGGCCGAGGTCCAAAATCGGATACGTTCAAGGATTCTTCCCAGGTAGGAGGCGCCGGGGCCGGGAGCCCCTTCTGCGCGTGTAGAGCCGAGAGAGACGCACAAAGGCCAGGCGAGAGCCGGAGGGTCAGGCTCCTCCGTCTGGGCAAAAAAGACCGTCATTTCCGGGCAAGCCCCTTTGGCAGCCCGGGGCTGGCTGAGGTCCGAAATCGGATACGGTCGAGGATTCCTCCCTGACCGGAAGCGCAAGGGCCGCGAGCCCCGGCTGGGCGCGTAGAGCCGAGCAAGGCGCACAAAGGGCAGGCGAGAGCCGGAGGGTCAGACCCCAACTTCTGGGCAAAAAAGCCGTCGTTTGCGGGCAGACGTCTTGGGCGGGCCTGGGCTACCCGAGGTGCAAAATCGGATACGGTCGAGGATTCCTACCAGACCGGAGGCGAGGGGGCCGTGAGCCCCATCTGCGCGCGTAGAACCGAGAGAGGCGCACAAAAAGCAGGCGAGAGCCGGAGGGTCAGGCCCCTCCTTCGGGGCAAAACGGGCTGTAATTCGCGGGCAGGCGTCCTGGCCGCCCTGGGCTGCCTGAGGTCCAAAGTCGGATACGGTCGAGGATTCCTCCCACACCGGAGGCACCGGGGCCAGGAACCCCATCTGCACGCGTAGAGCCGAGAGAGGCGCACAAAGGGCAGGCGAGAGCCGGAGGGTCAGGCCCCTCCTTCTGGGCAAAACGGGCCGTCGTTTGCGTGCAGGTGCCTTGGGCGGCCCGGGGCTGGTTGAGGTCCAAAATCAGATACGGTCGAGAATTGCTCCCAGACCGGAGGCGCCAGGCCCGGGAACCCCGTCTGCGCGCGTAGAGCCGAGCGAGGTGCACAAAGGGCAGGCGATAGGCGGAGAGTCAAGCCCCTGCTTCTGGGCAAAAAGGGCCGTCATTCGCGGGCCGGCGCACCGGCTGGTCGGGG
>NW_020923150.1:0-1401 GCF_003984885.1 Neopelma chrysocephalum
GGTCTGTGCAGGTCCTGCTCTGTGTTATTGGAGGAAACCCTGGGGGGTGGCCGCCTGGCTCCTGTGCCCCCCAACCTCCCCCTCAAATCCCCTCTTCCCACCCCAAACCCTACCCCAGAGCCCCCCAATTCCTGCCCCATGTCCTACCCCACAGGCCCCTCCAGCCCTCCCCAAATCCTGACTCCAGAGCCTCCCCCCACTGCCCCCAGGGCAGGTGCCCCCCCTGTGTTTATGTAGGGTCGCACACCCACTGCAGCCCCTCCAAAGGCAGGGGGGGCTGCCCACCATCCCCCACCCCCCTTTAGGTGTCCCCCTAAAGACTCAACCCCCTCTCAGCAAAACCCACCCAGCAGGTGCCAAATCCCCTCAGTTTTCCCCCAAGCCCAGCCCAGCCTGGCCCACACCCAGGAGAGCCCCAGGGCTCTGTCCCCCCACTCTGTGAGGTCACAACACCCCAAAATTGTGGGAATAATGTCACCTCCATGGGACAGTCCCCTCTGGAGCCCCCCCAACCCTCCACTCCCCCCCCCGCCCCATTCAAGACAGACAAAGCTCAACATTGATTTGCTTTAATTTAAGGGAAAAAGAATACCTATAAAATAATTAAATACAAGGGTTGGGGAAACTTAAACATGAGCCATGATCATTTTCCATGGGAATTTAACCAGTGCATTAAACCCACCCTATGGAGCGTCCCCAGCTGGGGATTCCAAAAGATGGGGAGGGGTCACGACTGTGACCAGATATGGGGGGAAACACGGGGTTATGGGGTCACAGCTGGTCCCCCAAGTACAGGGGCAAACACGGGATCACAGGTCTCACCTGGCCCCCCAAGGATGGGGGGAAACACAGGGTCACAGCTGGTCCCACAAGCACAGGGGGAGCGCGGGGAGTCCACCCTGACACCCCAAAACTCATCCCACGGCTGCGCCTCTGATTATCTGCCTTCAAACCATCCCAGAGCGCCTCAAATCCACCCCTCACCCAGAACAAATGGGCTGAGGGGGCGGTTGGGGACCAGGATTTGTCCCTGGTCCTTGGTGTTGGATCTCCAGGCGGGTGATGCCCTTTCCCGGCTCCGGAGGGTACCAGGGGGTGCTCAGAGAGCGTCGGGATGTGACGGTGAGGCATCGGCTCCAAGGGATGTCACAAAGGCCTCCACCTGCAAGGAGAATCCAGCTGAGAGGGGGGCACTGGGATAGCAGCAGGATGGTGTAGGGATGGCACTGGGATGACACCAGGATGGTGTAGGGATGGCACCGGGATGACACCGGGATGGTGTAGGGATGGCACCAGGATGACACCGGGATGGTGTAGGGATGGCACTGGGATGACACCATCACAGCACTGGGATGGTGTAGGGAATGGCATCAGGATGGCACCATCACAGCACTGGGATGG
>NW_020923150.1:1411-4770 GCF_003984885.1 Neopelma chrysocephalum
GGTGTAGGGAATGGCATCAGGATGGCACCATCACAGCACTGGGATGGCACCAGGAAGGCTGAGATTTCAACCAACTCGGACCCAGGAGGTGGGAACAATTTTTCCCATGGAAGTCAGAAGCAGAGGCTCTGGGGCCAGCACGGCTCCACCGGTGCTCTCAGCGCTCCGGGCACCGGGATGGCACCGGCTGTGCCGCCTCACCTGTGCCATGAGCACGCCCTGCACGGCCCCGTCGTGCTCGAAGTCCTGCTCCACGTCCAGCACCAGGACGGGCGCGCGCTGCACGTCCCCAAAGTGGATCCTGGGGGCGGACAGGAGGGGTTAAACCCCCCAGAAAACAACCCCCAAATCAGGGGGTCACCCCAGAGCCTGCTGGATGACAGGGATGGACTGGGACTCACTCTGTGGTCTTGTCCACCAGCCAGTGCTCGTGCTGGGCATGGAGCTGTTCCAGGTATCCCAGCTGGATCCCCCCCTCCTCGCTCCGCGCCCGCCGCCGCAGCCGCTCCAGGCACGTCTGTGCCCGCCCGGGAAACAGGGATAATGAGAGAGAGGGATGTTAACAGGATAGAGGGAGAGAGGAGGTTAATGGGAGAGATGGGAGGTTAAGGGGATCCAGGAAAACAGAAGGTTAACGGGAGACACGGGAGGTTAATGGGAGAAAGAAGGGATGTGGGCATCAGGTAAAGCAGTACCATGGGAGGGACCCCAGAAAACGCTCAGCCCTCCCTCCCCAAAATCAGCTCTAGAAAACTCCACATTAAAACTCCCACTGACATTCCCATGGGAGGGATCCCAGAAGATGCTCAGCCCTCTCTCCCCCAGAATCTGCCCAGAAAACTCCACAGTAAAACTCCCACCAACATTCCCATGGGAGGGAGCCCTGAAGATGCTCAGCTCTCCCTTCCCAAAATCCATTCCAGAACACCAACATTCCCACGGGAGGGACCCCAGAAGATGCTGCAGCACCCCCTCCCCAAAATCTGCTCCAGAATCCACAGCAAAACTCCCACCAACATTCCCATGGGAACAGGAGCAAGCCCTGCTCCTCCAGGGTGGCGATTTATGGCTAAACCCCAACATTTTGGGCAATTCCAGGTGCCTGCCGGGATATCCAGGTGGATCCAAACACCTCCCACATCCCTGTTCCCATGGATGCCCACCTGTGGGGTTGCCCTCAGGTACAGGAAGCCATGGAGGGTGGCACGAGGGCCCAGGTGCTGCAGCAGGAAGCAGTGCCAGTCCTGGTAAATGGCCCATTCCAGAGGATTCAGGTGCCCAACCTCAAAGAGGTTCTTGGCAAAGACGTACCTGGAAGGGATGGGGAGAAGGGACTGTTGGCAGCAGGATCTCCGAGTCATCCCCACGCCCAGGGGGCTTCACAGACATTCTTCCACCTTTTATCCACCAATCAGGAATTGCAGGTGGTTAAATTAGGGTGAAAATCCCTAATTTGGGACTGGAACGTGCAGTGTCCGGCACAGTTCAGCCCCACCGAGCTCAGCACCACCCACAGGGCTTCACGCTGCCACCAAACACAGGTGAGGGTGGGGGAGATGAGACATCAGACACAGATGAGGATGGACCCCCCCCAAAATTATCCAGAGGATACAGAAACCCCCAAATTATCCAAGAATCACATTCCTGTAGTTAAGCACTGCTCCAGGTGTCAACAGGGACGGCGGCTCTGCTCACCCTGGGGGTCCCAGGCTCCCAACCAAACTGCTGTGGATGCTCCACATCCCACTTAATCCCTTCATCCCTCTTCCCTCCCATTTTTGGGGTACCTGTCGCTGTACACGGAGCGCTCGAAGACCCTCACGGGGTGGGGGGTTCCAGGGGGCTCCTCCGGCAGCTCCAGCATCGCCTTCAGCCGGCTCATGCAGGAGAAGGTCTGGAAGGTGTAGGACCAGCGGGCCGGCTCCTGGTACATCATCTGGAGCAGGTTGGTGGAGCCCGTGGATTCCTGCAGAAGGAGAGCAGTGAGATGAGGGTTGGGGGCCCCTGCAGCTCTGCTCCCCCTGCCAAGGGGTGGGGGTGGCTCTGGACCCCCCGGGCTGTGTTGGGGCAGGGGGGCCAGGGGACAGCACCCACTGACCTGGTCTTTGATCAGGAACAGTGATGGAGTCACCTTCAGTACACCTCCGTGCCACCCCCAGTTCCCTCTCCAAATTAAGTTTGCATTGAGCAGAAAGGGAAGGAAAACTTGGAGTGGCCAGCACGTCTCCTTTGAGCTCCCCTCTAAAAGCGTTCCACCGCATGGTAAAGATTTGGCAACGTACCACCAGGGAGAAAGCTGGGCTAGCAACTACAGCAGGGATCAGCAACCTTCCCAGGGTTTTCCAAACTGCTCTATTTTTCAACCAGAGCAGAGGTGACACCTGCTAATGAGCAGGATCTTGCCTTGGCTCTGGCTTCGGGCAGAACTGCCCAGGAACTGAGGATCCCTCTGGAAATGTCCCCCTGGACTTGCTACAAGAGACTCAAACACATCCACACCAACATGTCTCTGCTCTGGGGATGAGAGCTGGAGGCAGAGAATCAGCACCATGGGAGGCTCCGGGCTCATCCCACCTCCCAAATCCTCCCGGGGAGGGTGGAGAGCTGGGGGCACCCACAGTGTGGGGCTGGGATTCGGACTCACAACTCCTGGCCTGGCTCAGGCTGAGGATTTGGGGAATTGAGGGGCTTTGGGACACCAAAAGCCCAAAAATGGGGGCGGAGAGAGAGAAAACCACAAGGAGAGGCAACTCCAAACACAGAATTCCAGGGATCCCAGGGAGCTGAGGCCGGGAGGAGGCGATGCACCGACCCAGGGCCTTTCCAGCAGTGCCAAATTCCCATCCCCGCTCCGGGGTGTCCCCAGGGCAGAGCCCCCACACCCACCTCCCCAGGGTGCCGGGATGGAGCCGGGATGGAGCTGGAGCTGCTGTTACCTGGGCGGTGCCCCCGGCTGGCACCTTCCGCCACTGTGCCACGGGCTCTGTCACCAGGTGCCACCGCGGGAAGGTGGCTCCGAGCAGCCTCAGGAAGGTCGATTTCCCCACGGCTGTGGGAAGGGGGAGGAGAGCAGGGTGAGCCTGGGTGTCCATCCCTTCAAGGCTCCTGGGAATGTGGGGTGAGCTTGGGTGTTCCTTTGTCCCAACTCCCAGTAACACAGGGTGAGCCTGGATGTTCCCCCATCCTGGGTGTTCCCCCATCCTGGCTCCTGGGAACGTGGAGTGAGCTTGGATGTCCCCTGTCCTGGCTCACGGTGACACAGGGTGAGCCTGGGTGTTCCCCCATCCTGGGTGTTCCCCCATCCTGGCTCCTGGGAATGGGGGGTGAGCTTGGATGTCCCCTGTCCTGGCTCCCGGTGA
>NW_020923151.1:0-12494 GCF_003984885.1 Neopelma chrysocephalum
CATTAGATGAAAATTCTCGAGACATCTTTGCCTTTGAATGGGAAAATTCAGAAACAGGAAGAAAACAACAACTAAGGTGGACAGTTCTCCCACAGGGGTTTTCAGAAGCACCCAACTTATTTGGACAAGCCCTAGAAACTGTAATGAGCAGGTTTGATACACAAGAAGGAACCGTCATCATACAATATGTAGATGATTTATTAGTGGCTGGAAAAACACAAAAAGAAGTAGAGAAGGAAACAGTAAGACTGTTAAACTTCTTGGGGAAACAGGGATTGAGAGTGTCAAAGAATAAACTTCAATTTGTGGAGAAAGAAGTAAAGTACTTAGGACATATTATAAAGAATGGAGGACGTAAGCTAACCCCAGAAAGAATAAAAGGAATTCTAGACCTCCCTCTCCCAAGAACAAAGAAAGAGATCAGACAATTTTTAGGATTAGTGGGATTCTGCAGACTATGGATTCTAGATTATAGCAGTAAAACAAAATTCCTGTACGAAAAGTTGACAAATGACACAGCACCCGAAAAAGCCTACCAAGCAGAATACTCCCCAGAAGAAGTGAAAGAATTTAACAAATTGAAAGAAGTTCTAACCCAAGCCCCAGTGTTATCTTTACCAGATCTAAAGAAACCCTTTGATCTTTACGTGAATGCCTCAGAAGGGACTGCCAAGGGGGTGGTCACCCAAGATTGGGGGGGAGTCAGAAAGCCGGTGGGTTTCCTATCAAAAATATTAGACCCAGTAATCAGAGGATGGCCCGCCTGCGTCCAGGCGGTGGCTGCTACAGCCATACTGGTGGAGGAAGCAAGAAAATTAACATTTGGAGGAAAAATTAAAGTACACACTCCACATGCAGTAAGAGCAGTCTTAAGTCAGAAATCTGGAAGGTGGATGACAGATTCTCGAATTCTCAAATATGAAACCATATTAATGGAAAAAGATGACTTAAGCCTGACGACTAACTCATGTGTAGATCCATCTCAGTTTTTGTATGGACAAGGAAATACCGAGAATGATATAACTGCACACAATTGCTTAGACATTATTGATTACCAAACAAAAATCAGAGAAGACTTATTGGATATCCCTATAGAGGGAGGAATACATTTGTTTACAGATGGATCATCAAAAATCGTAGAAGGGAAACGAAAAAGTGGTTATGCAGTAGTCGATGGAGAAGATCTCACAGTGGTGGAGTCGGGGACTCTGCCAAAGGACTGGTCTGCTCAAGCATGTGAAGTGTATGCAGTGATTAGTGCTCTGCGTATAATTGGCAGTGGGATGGGAACCATATATACTGATTCCAGATATGCCTGGGGGGTTGCACATATATTTGGGAAAATCTGGCATGAGAGGGGAATGGTAACCTCCCAGGGGAAAGGTTTAAGTCATCGTGAACTTCTAGAGACCTTGTTGGAAGAAATCCAAAAACCACAAGAGATTGCCATTGTACATGTAAAGGGGCATCAGAGGGGAAAGGATATGATCTGTCAGGGAAACGCTCGAGCTGACCAGGCTGCCCAAGAGGCCGCTCTCAGCCTCAGGACACCTGAAGCAAAAATTATGGCCCTGATACCAGTTCCAGAAAAAGTATCCCAGCCAGTGTTTACTGAAATTGAACAACAAAAACTAATTGAAATAGGAGCCAAGAAAGACGAGGAGGGGAGGTGGTTTCTCTCAGATGGGAGACAGATACTATCAGAAGCAGTTACACGAGAAGTACTAAAGGAACTCCATAACAGCACACACTGGGGCACCCAAGCCTTAGTAGAAACATTTTTGAGACCTTACGGGCACCTGGGGGTGTGTACTGTTGCTAAACAAATAACAAGCCAGTGCATGATTTGTCAAAAAGTAAACAAAAGGGTACAAAGAGCTCGCTCCCTTGGAGGGCGAGAGCTTGCAATTAGGCCCTTTCAGAGAATACAAGTAGATTTCACCGAATTTCCTCCTGTACAGAGATGGAAATACTTATTGGTAATTGTAGATCACTTAACTCATTGGGTAGAAGCATTTCCAGTCTTAAAAGCCACGGCTCAAAGTGTAGTTAAAACATTATTAGAACAAGTGGTTCCCAGATTTGGACTACCTGAAACCATAGATTCAGACCGGGGATCACATTTCACTTCAAAAATTCTAAAATTAACATGCGAGGCTCTACAAGTCTCTTGGCAACATCATACCCCGTGGCACCCCCAGAGCTCGGGGAGAGTGGAACGAATGAACCAAACTCTGAAATGAACCATAACCAAAATCGCCCTGGAAACAGGGCTGCCATGGACAAAATGTTTACCTTTAGCACTCTTTCGGATCAGGACAGCCCCCAGAAGAGACCTAAATATATCTCCCTATGAGATGTTATTTGGGCTGCCTTATCCGTCATGCCATAAAACCCACCAAAGTCCAACTCTGGAACTAGGCGAAAAATACCTCAGAGAATATGTCACAACAATAGCCAAGAGGTTAGACGACCTCAGGCAACAAGGGCTACTTCCCCAAACTGTTAAACTAGAGATGAAAATACACAACATTTCAGTGGGAGATTGGGTTCTAATAAAAACATGGAAAGAAGAACCTCTCAAACCAGAATGGGAGGGGCCATACCAAGTGGTATTAACCACTGAAACAGCAATACGAACTATAGAGAAGGGGTGGACCCATAGTACAAGAGTCAAAGGGCCTATAACACCCCCTTCCTCCACTCCCGGGTGGAAATGTCAAGGAGAGTACCCAAAACGGAAAATAACCCGAAAGTAAAATTTTGTTTTTACAGTCGCCAGGAGAGGACAACAGCTGAAAACACCGCTCCCAACAAAAGAAATCGGAAACCCAGCACGAAGGAGAGACTACCGCTACTAAGACCCATAGTTTTTAGAGAATGATTGTGCATTAGGAAATAGATAACCAACCAACTAGGCACACACAATAAATTTTTTTAGTGTTATTAAGTTTTAGTCTGGATGCCCAAGAAATACTCAAAGGAAATTACACATTTTCTCATAATAAAGTGAATAGACCAGAAGGATGGATATTAAGCTCCACAGTAATAGGGAGAGATTGTATACGGAGAACAGGACCACACTTTGTATACCCAGTTGGAGAAACCCCTTGCAAGCGAACCCTAAAAACCAACTCCACTCACAGTGAGTATTTCCCACAAGCCCCAACTAACTATTGGTCAGGAAAAAAGGGCCCCAACTGTGAGTGGGATGCAAACAAAAAACTATATCAATGTAATAAAACCAAAGTAAACCCTTTTTCCGGAATAATGGAAATATCAAAATTTTGGAAAAATGCTGATAGCCTGTCCAAACATTTTTGGAAAGCACCAAATGGACTTTTTTGGATTTGTGGAAAAAGGGCATATACAGTCCTACCAGAAAATTGGAGTGGTTGTTGTACCATAGGAATAATTTTGCCTGGATTTTTCCTATTGCCCTTGGAGAGTGGAGATGAATTGAGAGTCCCGTTATATGACTCCCTTAACCGAGAAAAAAGAGAAGTAAAAGGGAGAACACCCTACATTGGGATTAAAGAACACTCAATAGGGGGAACCCAAAAATGGGGGGAGGAGGAGTGGCCTCCTGAGAGAATTATTGAGTATTATGGACCGGCCACATGGGCACAAGATGGTACATGGGGTTACCGTACACCCATTTATATGCTCAATCGAATTATACGACTCCAAGTTGTAGTAGAAATAGTTATAAATCAGACCGCAAAGGGATTAGAACTAATAGCTGAACAACAGTGCCAAAGTAGAGCAGCCATATATCAAAACAGATTGGCCCTAGACTACCTTTTGGCAGAGGAAGGAGGAGTCTGTGGAAAATTCAACACCTCAGACTGCTGCTTACAAATTGATGATAACTATGAAGCTGTAATGGAAATAGCCTCTAACATCCGAAAAATCACCCATGTCCCTGTTCAAAAATGGAACTCCATAGTTGATGGAAAGTGGTGGGCTAACTTCTTTGGGGGGGCATGGTGGAAGAAAGTGGGATTCTTTTTATTATGTGCTGTCTCTGGATTATTGTTCATACCCTGTCTAATCCCATGTTTTATGAGATTAATTTCTAGTGTTGTCCAAGGGATGCAATTAACTGCCATGCCAATGGATCCGAAAACCGCTACAGCTAGAGGCCCAGAAATCCAGAAAATCATGATCTTGCGACCAACCCCCAAACAGACAAAAGACATGGAGAAAGCACAGAAAGCACTACTTGAGTGGGAACTTGCCAAGCAAACGAAAGAAATGAATAAGGCACAAGATATACTAACTGAGTGGGAACGAACTCGGAAAACCTAAAGACAATCAACAAAACAAAAGACTTATAATAAAACCATGAATAAAGACAAAAAGGGGGGATTATGAGAAATAAAATAATCTGGTTTTATTATAAGTAAATTTATTTAAGTGGGAAACGGGGTGTTGGGATTTTTTTCTTACCTCCCATTTAATTTTGGGAATATTTAGACGCCTCGCGAAGATTGTAAGGTGAAAGGCCCCGTCAGGGCTGTACACTGAGGGAGTATTGCAGTCGAGGTAGGATACAGTATATAGATGGAAAATTTACACCGGCCACATGTCTTTGTGTGCAAAAAGAACCCCCACTGTGCGGTACAGGGGGGTACATCATCAATCAATCAAGCTGTACAGGGAGGCCCCCTGTACAGTACGGGGGGTACGTCATGATCCAATCAAGCGGTACAGGGGGGTACGTCATGATCCAATCAGGTGGGACCAATCAGGTGGGATCAATCAAGCGGAACCAATCAGGTGGGAGGGTGACACCCACCCGCCGATTTGAAAATTACCCTTTAAGGTAAAATACCTGTTACCTGCTGAATATTCAAGATATTGGGTAGCTGAAGAGTACAAAAGGAGCGGGCTCTTGGAGGGGGGTGTGCTTTTCCAGGCGGGTGGTTTGGGACTGCACCCAGCGCTGCAAATAAAGGATTCTTTTCTGTAAGTTTCCTTGTCCTGCAAGTGTTTTTTTTGCCGTTTTATAAATTGGTAAAAGAGATTTTTCTCACATCACCCCTTGCAAATCAGAGACAGTTCCTAGAGGACAGGAGAATAAAATAAACAAAAAAAGAAATTGTTTTTCTACTCTTGAGGCCTGTGTCAGGTCTGTTTTGAATGCATTTGAATCCTACTGCTTCCATGCTCTTTTTCAAGGAGCACCAGATAAATACCTGTGAACTACTGAGATGAGAGTGATCATTCTTACTTCACAAAATGTTTCTCTTTTTTTTTTCCTATCCTGTGTCCCTTTTGTGTTCCGTGCTATGGAGTGACTATATTTTTGTTCTAAGCTAATTCACTGCTGCTGTTTTGGGTACAACTCATGTCAAGCAGCAAACCTGTAACATGCCAGAAACAGGCTACAGTGGGTTGAAGACACAGCTTATGTTTGATTGTGTGTAAATACAGAGAGTTAGTTGGGTTTATCTGATAGCCTGGCAGGAGGAGAGAGGAGCAGTACAAACTGTTTTCAGTAACTGTGCTGTTCAGACACCTGATAAGATTGAGAGTGCTTTGGATCTACTGATATGCTTTGAATAAGAAAAGAATAATCAGGTCCATTGGCACTGGCTTATCAGGAAGGAAGTAAAATGCCAGCACTTTTACATGAGCAAAAGTAAAGGTTTTAGACACTTTGGGTCATTTTTCCATTGACATTAAATAGCAGGGTGCTTTTGAGTGTGCTGTGATGAGTGGAAGGATTTATTACCTTGACGGAATGACAGGTGAATGTGTTCAGAGAGGAGTCCTCAGCAACAATAACAGCTCTTTGGATAAGTGGCCACATCTATTCCTGCTTTTGGTAGAGATTCATTAATTCTCCCCTTTCTTTCCCTGTGAAGTGCAGTGGCTGACTTACAATGTGCAGTTTTTCAGAGTGTAACATACTTGTGCATTTTGTAATATCCTGGCAGCATGTTTGATATTGGGCGTGTAACAGGCTGTTCATAAAATAATGCTGGATCATTGACTGGTGTGTCCTCTGCCTTCAGTCACTGGGTATTTTCATGTTCCAAAAAGAATAGATCTCAGCCTGTGCTGGGAAGGGAAGGTGTGATTCACCCTTAACTTACCCCAGCAGGCATGAAACATGCTCAGATGCACTATTATCTTCTCAAAGTTTACAGATATTTATTTTTGTACCTGTTCAAAATTTATTTCTAGGTTCTTTCACATGCTTACAATTAATTTTGGGATATTCAAATTCGATGAATGATAGTGCACGAACATATTTGATTGATTTTGGATTCCAATTGATTCCTGTCAATGAGATCCCTGTGACACTCTGAAATCAATGATATGTGATTCAACCAAGGCACCACTGTTCTGTACATTAGGGAGCAGTCAAGAATTTAGGAACTAAATGTTCACAAGCTATAAAATGAGAAAATGTTTAGATTTCAATAGCCCTTTGTTTGGCATTCATTCACCCAAATATGTTTCTTGGAAAGTTAGTTTTCCAAAGGGCAGGCTTTCAGTAAAAGAAAGGTCATTGATTTAAGGTTTATTAAATTTTAGCTAAAAACAACAGGCTCCATTTGGGTGTAAAATTATTTAAGTATTTACTGCAGGCCACCTTCATGCTTTAGAGCTGTTGCTCAAAGGTTTCATTCTTCTATGAAGATGTCAACTGTAAATATAAAAATGCATCACCAAAAACGTAATGGTTCAAAGATTCTAACTGAAATAAAAATTCCTGCCTGGGGAAAGCACTATAATCAAAATAAAGTGCTCTTAACTTTTTTTTCCTGTGGAGGCCACACTTGAAAAGAGTGCTTCAAGGTAGCAGGGTTGGTAGGGAATGCCAATTTTTATTTATTTATTTATCTACTCTCCCCCACAGATGATGATAGTCCAGCTTTGGAATCAGCAACACACTTCAGCCACTAATACAAGGCAATATGTGAGCTGCTGCTGCTTCCAAAATGCAGTATCCTGGCATTTCAGTCAACTTAATAATCTGGCAAAAACCCACCTGGCAATATTAAAATCTAGCTTCTGAAGCACTTTTATTTCTGAAAGCTTTTGATGTCTTTTTATATCTTTTTAGCATATATTAAATTTCTTAGGAGCAGTGGCCAGGATGTACACTTGATGGATGACTGGGGTGGGGAGTCTCCCCCCACCCCCTGCTTTTTTTTTTTCCTCCCCTTTAACTTTAAAAAGAGGTGTGATAATTGTGCATTAGGTAATGCTGGAACATGAACACTGCAGATGCAGCTGTTTGACAACATTAACGTGGGGGGTTTGTACCATTGTTAGGTAAGTTAGCAGAGATTTTCCAAGCTCAGAAGGACAGCCTGCTGCCAAGCTCTTGCATCTGTCTTAAGAAATCTTTTGCTTCAAGGATGCCCTGAGGAAAATGATGACTGGATGCTTTTCTGGAGGCACAAACAGCCTGTTTTCTCTTCCATAGCATTCAGAATGGGACTCATTGTTCCAGCCTGCCTGCTCAGGTTTTTGTGGTGCTGGGTTAGGGTTTTCATGTGGTTTTTCTCCTGGGATAAAGTTGTGTACAGTGAATATTGATTATTCATCCCATGTCTGGTTCACTGTCTACATCTTGAATTTGACCCAGAGTCTGTGTAAATGAGGAATGCATTGAAACAAATCAAGGATCCTTCAGTGACTTGTTTTTGTGAGTTCAATCTTCTGAGACCTCTCATGAGCCTGGCAGGGCAGTGCCTGTGTGCAGAGGGGCAGGGAAACAGAGTCCCAGCACAGCAGCAGTGCCAGGGAGCAGCAGCATTTGGCCTGTTGAGAGCTGCTCTTTTTCTCCTGCCACCCTCCCCTTCTGGGCCTGGGGTGAGGCCTCAGTGCTCTGGCCCTTGGTCCCTGTGCTGGGCTGGGTCAGTCCTGTGGCCATGGCACTGCTGGGATGAGCTGGGCTCCACTGCACTCTTTGCACCACACAAGGGGCTCCATTTGCTCCGGGCACAGCCTGAAGCCTCAGCTCTTCTTCTCAAGGGCTCTCAAGAACAAGCCCAAGGACCAGACTCTCCAGAGGGTCCTTGCCTTGCTGGTTTCTCCCTGGAGTCCGTGTGCTGACCTCAGGGTCCCACTGTGGGGGCTGAGGGGCTGAGGCTGCTCCAGCTGGTGCTGGTGGTGGCCAGTGCCCCTGGAGATGGCAAATGGTGCCTGAGGAGCCCGGGGCCGATTCTCTGCTGCTGTGCTGGGGAGCGGGGCTGGCCCTGGGGCTGCAGGAGCTGCCTGAGCTGATGATGTGCTGAGCATTGCAGACACAGAGGGCCTGTCCCTGAGCTCCATGGCCTCCATGTCCTGCTGCAGGGCCAGACCTGACTGTGCTGCTCTGCTGGGCTGGGGCAGGGGCAGGGAGATGGGGGAACCAGGGAGGGGCTGGACTGGGCAGTGCCAGGGAGGGGAAAACCCCAATGTTGAGCTGAAGTGTGTGAGTGTGCAGGGTGGGGGCTCTGCAGGGCTGAGGGGCCTCCAGCCCCTGGCAGTGGCAGCAGGAGCCTGGCCTGGCCCTTTCATTCCACACCAGCAAAGCAGCCTGGGCACCATCTCACCTGGGCACTCAGAGGGCTTCTGTGAGCAGGAGGGGCAGATTTCTCTGGAAGGTGCATTTGGCCCCTGTCCCATGGCACAGGGCACAGCTCAGAGTGTGAAAACACTCCCAGGCACACACATCCTGGAGGGCTTTTTCAACACAAAAGTAGGGAGAGGAAGAAGAAAAGAGGCAAAATTAGGGATATAAAAGGTGCCCTAAAAATCAAGAGCTTCCTCAGAGCCATGTTTCCTTAACTGAATCATTAGTGGGATATTTACTTTGACAAGTAGCTGAACAAAACTATTCATGTAGACAATGAAATAATCAGCTTAATATAATATATAGAATGTGTTGTCAATAAAAACAAATTGGAAAAAATTGTTGAAATTAAAAAAAAAAAAACACAAAGTCTGGGAATGTTGGCCAGGAAGTCTTCAGCAATTCCCAAGAGTTCTGTTCTCCAGAGGTTTCAAATGTCTCCGAAATTCCACACTCCTGGCTTCAGGCCATGACTTCCCAGAGCAGCCCCAGAGTTGGCCACTGCCCAGAGATGCCCTGGGGCAGCTCAAGTGCCCAAGTGTGACAAATGCCCCAGGGTGTGTGGGAGCCCTTTGGAGCAGGAGCTGGTGGGCAGGAAGGGCCCAGCTGGGGAGGGGCAGGGAATCCCCCCCTCCAGCCCTGCTGCCCAGGCTGAGGAGGGTCCTCTCCAGCACAGCAGCACATCGTGTGCCCTTGGGGGCTGCGCTGCCAGGGCTGTTCCCAGGAACTGACTGGCCAAGGAGGGCAGGCAGATGCTCAGGAGTCCTGAGGGTCATCATAAAGCTGAGCCCATCCAGATGAAAGACTTGGAGAGGTCAGGAGGAACTGGGACAAAAGGGATAAGACAATTGGGGAAGGAAAGAGGGGCTTGGCCAAGAGAGATCAAAGATTTCATGAGGTAAAACCACCTTCAGTTAAGGCTGAGGGTGCTGCAGCACTGCCTGTGCAAACATTCTTGATGGGCCTTTCTCCTCTTTGTACCCTCAAACCCCAACATCATCTAAAAGTGCTGCCCCTGCCACTGGAAGGAATCCACTGCTCTACTCCCAGCCTCAACCTGACCTTGAAAGCAAAGCCCAAAGCCAGAACTCCAGACTCTTCTTTGTACTCCAATGCCCAGCCCTCTTCCAAAACTGCACTGTCAGTGTGAAAACCCAAGCTTTAATCCTGACCCAGCCCAAAAAACTCTTCCCCTAATCCTGAAGCAGGCACTGCCAGCAGAACAACAGCTTCTGCCTAATCCCCACCCTGAGCTCTAAACCCCAAGCCCTGACCATTAAGCACCCCCACAGCCCTCGGGAGCAGGGCAAGGCCCTGCAGGGCCCCGAGCAGGCCCGGGGGGTTGGCAGAGGAAGGGGAGGTGCCCTGTCCCTGCTCAGCCCGTGGCACACCAGGAGCAGAGGAGCGGCAATGCCGGCAGGACTCAGCGGGGCCTCAGGATGCCGAGGGGGCCCGGGGCGGGCGGGGGGCATGGCCACCGCTGATTGGCTGCGGCGGGGTCTCGTGAGCGCGGAGCGCGCGGAGCGCGCGCCATGTTGGGCGCGTGGGAAGGAGAGAGGAGGAGGTGGTGAGCGCTGCACTGAGCGGGGAGAGCGGGGAATGGGGATCCCCTCGGGGCTGCGGGGAGCGCGGCTGTGGGGGGAAAGGCTGGAGGGCTCGGGAGGGCTTAGCAGAGGAGTTCAGGGGTTCCCGAGGAGATTTTGAGGGGTCCCTGAGGGGGTTCGGTGTCCTGAGGGGACTCGGGGGGGAGGTTGAAGGTCCCTGAAGGGGTTTGGGAGTCCCTGAGGGCGTTTTGGTTACTGAGGAGATTGAGGGGTCCCAGATGGGCTTTAGGGGTCTGTGGGGAGGTTTGGGGGTCCTGGGTGGGTTTTGCGGGGACGTTTGCAGCAGTTTTTGTGGTCTCTAGGGGGTTTAGCGGGTTCCAGACGGCTTTGAGGCTCCCGTAGAGGGACTGGGGGGGATCCCTGAATGGGCTTGGGGGGTCCCAGGTGTGTTTTGTGGGTCACTGAGAGGGTTTAGGGAGTCCGGGGGGGGGGTATGTGGTCTCTTATGGGAGTTGGGGGGTCCTTGAGGAGGTTTCGATGGTTCCTGGGGTGGATTTATGAGAGGATTTCGGGGGTTTCCAGGGGATTTTGTGGAGTCCCCTGAAGCCGAGCAGTGGGTTCGGGGGGTCCCCCAGCCCCCAGGGGAGGGGTGCTAGGGATGTTCCCCAAAAGCGGAGGAGAGAGATATACTACATCCGGGTAAGGGGATCCCAGTGCCCCCAGTATATCCCAATAACCTCTCGTTGACCCTCAGTATAGCCCAGTAACCCCCCAGTGACCACCCAATGTATCCCAGGGAGCAGCCAGTAACTCTCAGTATGGCTTAGTAACCTCCCAGTGTCCCCCCCATGTGTCCTGGTATCCCCCAGTGACTCCCCAGTTCTCTGCTAGTGCCCCCCAGTGTGCCCCAGTTCCCCCCCAGTCCCCCTGACTGTCCCCAGTGTGTCCCCAGATGCCCTTGGCCTTTCTGTGAGCGTGGCAGGGAGGGGGGATGTTTTTGGTGTCAGAGGGTGCAGGGGGGGCTCCTGGGGTGAGATGGAAGGTTGAGGACATCAGGGGTGGGGTTTGGGGACAGTGGAATTGGGGGGAATTATGGCCATGGAGAAGCCCTGGGGACACTGGAGACACCAGCGGGGTCTCAGGGTGTTAAGGGGGGAATTAGGGACACCAAGAAGGTCTTAGGAACCCCAGGGGGGTCTCAGGACTCACCTGCTCGTGGTGCTGCCCCTCCTCTTTCCCCCTAGACATCATTAACCCCCCCAAATGTCTCCCAACCCCCATTTTCCTTTTAATCTCCTCCCCCTACAGATTCATTTGATCTCCCAAGACCCCTTTTAACTCCCCTAAATGTACCCAAAAGCTCCCAAATTCCTATCCATCATCCCCCCTCCCAGATCCCCCCAAATCTCCCCCAGCCTCACCTCAAATCCCTTCCAACCCTCTCAAAGAGGGATCACCCGGCACCCTGGGACAGGAACACACTGGGCTGTACTGGGGGCACTGGGCTGTACTGGGAGGGCATTGGGGGGGGCTCAGGTGTCCCACGACAAGGTGTCCCAGCTCCAGGAGAGATCTGGGGAGCAGTGAGGAGGTACTGGTCTGTCCTGGTTTGTACTGGTCTGTTCTGCTCTGTATTGGTTTGTACCCCCAATCTCTGAGGAGGTTTGGGTGTCCTGGGAGGTTTTGCGGGGACCTTTTAGGCAGTTTTGGGGTCTCTAGAGGGTTTATGGGGTCCCAGACGGTTTTGAGGGTCCATGAGGGGGACTGGGGGGTCCCTGAATGGGCTTGCGGGGGTCCCAGGTGGGTTTTGCGGGTGACTGAGACGGTTTAAAGGGTCCTGGGGGGGGATGTGTTTTCTCAGGGGGTTTGAGGGGACCTTGAGGAGGTTTCGACGGGTGGAGGGGTGGATTTCTGAGGGGATTTCAGGGGTTTTGAGGGGATTTTGGAGAGTCCCCTAAAGCCCAGCAGTGGGGTGCAGGGGGTCCCCCAGCTCCCAGGGGAGGGGTCCTAGGGATGCCCCCCAAAATCTGGGGAGGGAGATATACTACATCCAGGGAAGGGGATCTCAGTGTCCCCAGTATAACCCAATGACCTCCCAGTGACCAGCCAGTGTGTCCCAGTGACCTGCCACTGCCCCCAAGTATGGCCCAGTGATCCTCCAGTGAGCACCCAGTAACCCCCTGTATGGCCCAGTAACCTGCCAGTGTCCCCCCGTGTCCTGGTAATCCCCCAGTCCCTCCCAGTGCCCCCTGGTTCCCCCCAGTGTGTTCCAGTATCCCCCAGTAATCCCCCAGTGCCCCACAAAGCCCCCCAACTGTCCCCAGCGTGTCCCCAGATGCCCTTGGCCTTTCAGTGAGGGGGGCGAGTGG
>NW_020923152.1:0-3158 GCF_003984885.1 Neopelma chrysocephalum
CCCCAATGTCCCCAATGTCCCCGCAGTGGCACTGCCATCATGCAGGACGGGAACACGATGAGGAACAATTACGGCTGCGACCTGGACGCGCTGGGGACGGGCGCCAGGATCGGGATGATGCGAACGGGCACCGGGGACCTGAGATACTTCATCGACGGGGCCGATCAGGGCGTGGCCTGCTCGGGGCTGCCACCAGGTACGGGGACATCAGGGACATCGGGGACATTGAGGACACTGGGGGGACACGGGGATGGGGGACCTGAGATACTTCATCGACGGGGCCGACCAGGGCGTGACCTGCTCGGGGCTGCCACCAGGTACGGGGACATCAGGGACATCAGGGACAGACAGGGACATCCAGGACATTAAAGGGGACATAGGCACATTGGGGACATCCAGGATGTTGGAGACATCCAGGGACATCCAGCGAGATCCAAGGACACTGGGGATATCCAGGGACATCAGGGACATCCAGGACACTGGGGACATCCAGGGACATCCAGGACATCGGGGACATCCAGGGCATTGGGGACATCCAGAACATAGGGGACATCCAGGGACATCCAGGGACACTGGGGACATCCAGGGACATCCAGGACATCGGGGGCATCCAGGACATCGGGGACATCCAGGGCATTGGGGACATCCAGAACATAGGGGACATCCAGGGACATCCAGGGACACTGGGGACATCCAGGGACATTGGGGACATCCAGGGCATTGGGGACATCCAGGGCTTTGGGGACATTGGGGACATCCAGGACATTGAGGGGACACAGGGACACAGGGACGGGGGACCTGAGATACTTCATCAATGGGACCGTCCAGGGTGTGGCCTGCTCGGGGCTGCCACCAGGTACGGGGACACTGGGGACATCCAGGGACAGACAGGGCATTGGGGACATCCAGGGACATTGGGGACATCCAGGATGTTGGGGGGACACAGGTGACCCAGGTGACCCAGGTGACACTGAGGTGACCCAGGTGACACAGGTGACCCAGGTGACCCTGTCCCCAGAGGTCTATGCGGTGGTGGATCTCTATGGTCAGTGTGTCCAGGTGACCCTGGTGACACTGAGGTGACCCAGGTGACACTGAGGTGACCCAGGTGACACAGGTGACCCAGGTGACCCTGAGGTGACCCAGGTGACCCTGAGGTGACCCTGTCCGTGTCCCCAGAGATCTATGCCGTGGTGGATCTCTATGGTCAGTGTGTCAAGGTGGCCCTGAGGTGACCCTGAGGTGACCCAGGTGACACTGAGGTGACCCAGGTGACCCAGGTGACACTGTGGTGACACTGAGATGACCCTGAGGTCACATAGGTGACACTGAGGTGACCCAGGTGACACTGAGGTGACCCAGGTGACCCAGGTGTCCCTGTCCCCAGAGGTCTGTGCCATGGTGGATCCCTATGGTCAGTGTGTCCAGGTGACCCTGAGGTGACCCAGGTGACCCTGAGGTGACCCTGTCCCTGTCCCCAGAGGTCTATGCGGTGGTGGATCTCTATGGTCAGTGTGTCCAGGTGACACTGAGGTGACCCAGGTGACACAGGTGACCCAGGTGACCCTGAGGTGACCCAGGTGACCCTGAGGTGACCCTGTCCGTGTCCCCAGAGGTCTATGCGGTGGTGGATCTCTATGGTCAGTGTGTCCAGGTGACACTGAGGTGACCCAGGTGACCCAGGTGACACTGAGGTGCCCCAGGTGATCCAGGTGTCCCTGTCCCCAGAGGTCTGTGCCGTGGTGGATCTCTGTGGTCAGTGTGTCCAGGTGACACTGAGGTGACCCAGGTGACCCTGAGGTGACCCAGGTGACACAGGTGACCCAGGTGACCCTGAGGTGACACTGAGGTGACCCAGGTGACCCTGAGGTGACCCTGAGGTGACCCTGTCCCTGTCCCCAGAGGTCTATGCGGTGGTGGATCTCTATGGTCAGTGTGTCCAGGTGTCCCTCACCGGTGCCACCGGCCCCGCTGACAACAGCCTGGCCCCCGGAGCCCCCCCGGAGAAGGCCTGTCCACCCCCCTCCCCAGGTGGGCACTGGGGGGCACTGGGAGGGCACTGGGAGGGACTGGGAGAGGAGTGGGAGGGGCTGGGAGAGGAGTGGGAGGGGCTGGGGGGCACTGGAAGGGCATTGAGAGGGACTGGGGATCACTGGGAGGGACTGGGAGGGGAGTAGGGAGGGTGCTGGGGGGCACTGGGAGGGACTGGGAAGGGAGTGGGAGGGATTGGGAGGGACTGGGAGGGGAGTGGGAAGGGACTGGGAGGGCACTGGGAGGGACTGGGAGGGGAGTGGGGAGGGTGCTAGGGGGCACTGGGGGGGACTGGGAGGTGCTGGGTGGCACTGGGGGTCACTGGGAGGGGACTGGGGGTCACTGGGAGGTGCTGGCTCCACCCCTGGCCACACCCCTATTTCCATGACCACGCCCCTTTCCCTACAATCCCCACTCCCACCAGCAATTCCAGGGGGGTCTGTGTGGGATCAGAGGGGCTTTGGGGTCCCAGGGGGGTCTGTGTGGGGTCAGAGGGGCTTTGGGGTCCGGTGGGGGGTCTGTACTGGGCTTTGGGGTCCCATAACCCCCTCCTGACCCCCCCTGACCCACCGTGTCCCCCCTCTTTAGCCCCCGGGCCATGCCAGGGGTCCCAGGGGGAGTCTGTGCGGGGTCAGAGGGGCTTTGGGGTCCTGGGGGGGTCTGTGTGGGGTCAGAGGGGCTTTGGGGTCCCAGGGGGGTCTGTGCTGGGCTTTGGGGGGTCCCATAATCCCCCCGAACCTCCGTGACCCCCCCGTGTCCCCCCTCAACCCCCGGGCTTTGCCAGGGGTCCCACAGCCCATGGGGGGTCCCAGGGGGGTCTGTGCGGGGTCAGAGGAGCTTTGGGGTCCCAGAGGGGTCTGTGGGGGGTCAGAGGGACTTTGGGGTCCCATAACCCCCCCCGACCCCCCGTTTTCCCCCCCCTTTAGCCCCCGGTCCGTGCCAGCGTTTCCACGGGCGCTGCGGGCAGAACGTGGCTCTGGGGGCCGAGGGCCTGGGGGCGGCTCGAGTGGCCGGGTACTGCCACGGCCTCGTCTTCTCCCGCTCCCACCTGCGCCCGGGAGAGCTCTTCGAGGTGGGCCCGCCTGTCTAAACCCCGCCTAGCTAAGCCCCACCTCTCTAATTTCTGT
>NW_020923152.1:3168-5472 GCF_003984885.1 Neopelma chrysocephalum
CTAAACCCCGCCTAGCTAAGCCCCACCTCTCTAATTTCTGTCTAAGCTGCTCCCCTCTAAGCCCCGCCCATCTAAACCCTGCCTGTCTAAACCCCTCCTGTCTAATCCTCACCTAATCCCCGCCTATCTAAGCCCCACCTATCTAATCCCATCTAAGCTCCTCCCTTCTAAGCCCCGCCCCCCTAATCCCGGCCTATCTAAGCCCCTCCCCTCTAATCTTTGCCTACCTAATTCCTATCTAAGCCTCTTCACTCTAAGACCCCGCCCCTCTAATCCCCTCCTCCTTAATCCCCGCCTACCTAATCCCCACCTATCTAAGCCCCACCTATCTAATTTCTATCTAAGCCCCTCTCCTCTAAACCCCGCCTATCTAAGACCTGCCCCTAAACCCCACCCATCTAAACCCTGCCTATCTAAGCCCCACCCTCCTAATCCCCGCCCATCTAAGCCCCACCCTCCTAGTCCTCACCTATCTAAACCCCGCCTACCTAAACCCCCCCACCTAATCCCCACCTACCTAATCCCTGCTTCCCAAACCCCGCCCCTCTAATC
Organism: Neopelma chrysocephalum; assembly: GCF_003984885.1. Lineage (NCBI taxonomy): Eukaryota > Metazoa > Chordata > Aves > Passeriformes > Pipridae > Neopelma > Neopelma chrysocephalum. The sequence goes on from NW_020923152.1 coordinate 3,721, forward strand.
TCCGCCCCTTTAATCCCCGCCTACCTAAACCCCGCCTATCTAATCCCTGCCTATCTAATTTCCCTCTAAGACCCTCCCCTCTAAGCCCCGCCCTGCCTATCTAAGCCCCTCCTCTCTAATCCCTGCCTATCTAAGCCCCACCCATCTAATTTCCATCTAAGTTCCTCCCCTCTAAGCCCCACCCCGCATATCTAAACCCCTCCCCTCTAATCCCTGCCTAAGCCCCACCCATCTAATTTCCATCTAAGACCCACCCCCTAAGCCCTGCCTATCTAAGCCCCACCTATCATCTAAGCCCCTCCCCTTTAATCCCCTCCTCTCTAATCCCCACCTATCTAATTCCCACCTATCTAAGCCCCGCCCCTCTAATCCCCACCTATCTAAGCCCTGCCCATCTAAACCCCGCCTACCTAATCCTGGCCTATCTAATCCCTGCCTATCTAATCCTGACCTATCCAATTTCAATCTAAGCCCCTCCCCTCTAAGCCCCGCCCCCAATCCCCGCCCACCTAAACCCCGCCCCCCTAATCCCCGCCTATCTAAACTCGATTTATCCGATCCCAGGTCCGTATCGAGGCGCTGGACGAGCGCTGGGCGGGGTCCGTCCGTCTGGGTCTGACGGCTCTGCCCCCCGGGCAGGGCCCCCCCGGGCCCCCCGCGCTGCCCCCCACCCTGCTGGACCTGCCCGCGCCCCCCACATGGGTGGTGTCGGGGGCAGAGGTCCGGCACAATGGGACCCCCACCCGACACAACTACGGGGTGTCCCTGGACAGGCTGGCGGTGAGATTTTGGGTGATTTGGGGTGATTTTGGGTGATTTGGGGTGATTTTGGGTGGTTTTGGGGCGTCTCAGGTCAGGAACCGCCTGGGGATGATTTAGGGGTGATTTTGGATGATTTTGGGTGATTTTCGATGATTTTGGGGTGTCTCAGGTCGGGAACCGCCTGCGGATGGTTTAGGGGTGATTTGGGGTGATTTTTGATGAGTTTGGGTGATTTGGGATGATTTTGGGATGATTTTGGGGTGTCCCAGGTTGGGAACTGCCTGGGAATGGTTTAGGGGAGGGTTTGGGGTGATTTGGGGGTATTTGGGGTGATTTCGGGGTGATTTGGGGTAACTTGGGGTCTCCCAGGTTGAGAAACGGCTGGAGATGGTTTCAGGGAGGGTTTGGGGTGACTTGGGGTGGGTTTGGGTGATTTTGGGGTGATTTGGGGTGATTTTGTGGTGTCTGAGGTTGGGAACTGCCTGGGGATGGTTTAGGAGTGATTTTGGGGTTTTCTAGGTCAGGAACCGCCTGGGGATGATTTTGGGTTGATTTTGGGTGATTTTGGGGTATTTTGGGGTGATTTTGGGGTGTCTCAGGTCGGAAACCGCCTGGGGATGGTTTAGGGGTGATTTTGGGGTGTTTTTGGATGATTTTGGGTGATTTCGGGGTGATTTGGGGTGATTTGGGGTGATTTTGGAGTGATTTGGGGTGATTTCGGGATGATTTGGGGTGATTTCGGGGTGCCCCAGATTGGGAACCGCCTGGGAATGGTTTTGGGGTAATTTTGGGGTGATTTTGGGGGTATTTTGGGTGATTTTGGGGTGATTTTGGGTGATTTTCGGGTGTCCCAGGTTGGGAATGGCCTGGGAATGGTTTAGGGGTGATTTTGGGGTGATTTTGGGATGATTTTGGGGTGTCTCAGGTCGGGAACCGCCTGGGAATGGTTTAGGGGTGATTTTGGGGTAATTTGGGGTGATTTTGGGGTGT
>NW_020923153.1:0-1600 GCF_003984885.1 Neopelma chrysocephalum
CACTTGCTGGGGCTTTGTTCTGTCCCAGCCCTGCAGGAGCTGCTGGGTCAGGACCTTCAGGAAGGTGAGCTGGGCTCCAGGCTCAGCTGGGGGGGGGGCATCCCAGTGCTGTCATCAGCCTCCAAGGAATTTTGGGGCTGCATCCCCCCCATGCCCCCTTTCACCATGGGATGGGCACCATCCCCCAGACCCACAGCTTGCAAACACCTTTAACCTTTCTTACTTCCTCCTCCCCCCAGCTCTCTGAGCTAATTTTAGATGCCCACAACACCTAAACTCAACCCCAGCTTTGAAACAAGAACTGGTTCTTACTGGTCCCTTCCTCTGCCCTCCCCTGCAGCGGCTCCATCACAGCAGCCGATCCGTGACACAGCCCCGGAGCGGTGCCAGGAGTGACTTGGGGGCGGGGGGTTCCCAGGGACCCTCCAGCGCCCCTCGCTGCCCACGAGGGGGAAAACGAGCGTTCCTGGCCGTGAGATCCAGGGCAGGAACCAGCCATTCCATGTCCCTCAGCTGTTCCGTGTCCTGGGGCCATTCCATATCCCAGGGCCATTACCTATCCCTGGACTGTTCCATGTCCCTGGGCCATTCCCTGTCCCTCGACATTCCCTGTCCCAGCTGCCCCCAACATGCTCCTAGTCACTCCCAGTATGACCCCAGTTACCCTCAGTATGCTCCCAGTTGCTCCCAATATGATCCCAGTTGCCCTCAGCATGGGCCAAGTTGCCCCCACTGTGATCCCAGTCTGATCTCAGTATCATCCCAGCCAATCCAAGTATGGTCCCAGTCTTCCCCCAGCATGGTCTCAGGGAATCCCAGTTGCCCCATTGTAGATCCAGTCACTCACAGTTGCTCTCAGTTGCCCCCTACATGGTCCCAGTTGCCCCCAGAGTGGTCTCACTCATCCCCACTATGGTTACAGACAATCCCAGTGTACCCCAGTTGTCCTCAGCATGGTTGTAGTCATTCCCAGTCACTCCCAGTTACCCCAGGAAGGATTCAGTTTCCACCAGTAGGATCCCACTGACTCCCAGACACTCCCAGTATATCCCATATGGCCTCCAGCATGCTCCCAGTTACTCCCAGTAGCCCTCATTTTGGTGCCAGTATGATCCCTGTATGATCCCTGTTGCCTCAGTTCTGGTCCCAGTGGGTCCCAGTGTGCTCTGATCCTGCTCCCAGCAGGTCCTGGTAGGTCCCAGTCCTGGTCTCCATGTGTCCTGGTGTCCCAGTCCATCCCAGGCCATCCCAGCCTGTCCCAGTCCCTCCCCATCCCTTCCCGGGATCCGCCGCCATTCCCGGATCCCGCCCCCCAGAGCTGCCGACGGACGCCACCCCCCAAAGATGTGACAGGGGTCAGAGGGTCTGTGTTGGGGTTTGTCTTCCTGGGCTGGGGCTTGGCCTCTGCCTGCGGGAGAAGGTGAGGGGGGTCCCTGGGGTCGTGTCCCCTCCAGAGCATGTGTGTCCCCCTCGGTGACCTCTACCTCAGTCCCTTGCACCCAGTCCCTGATGTCCTGAGCCAAGAGAGCAGCAGATGTTCCAGGTGCCCCACATACAGCTCTGCTCCTCCCTTCCCAAAGCCTCACATCTCACAGCTGCC
>NW_020923154.1:0-437 GCF_003984885.1 Neopelma chrysocephalum
GGGGCTTGCGGTGGAGGAGGCGTGTCCTGACGTGGCCCCGCCCCCACAGGCAGCCCCAGGAAGCGACTCCGCGTGGTCGGGGGGGGAGGAGCCCAACACCGACTTCAGTGGCTTCTACCAATCAGAGGAGCCTTTTGCTGGCCCCGCCCCCACTATCTACGGCTCCGCCTACCTGAAGGGCAGCTCGGCCCCACCCCCCGGCCCCGCCCTGACAGGCCCCGCCCCCAGCAAGGCCGATGGCCCCGCCCCAGGTGAGTGTGGCCCCCACCCGCTGTGTCCCCAGGTGTGTTCCCAGGTGTGGCCCCGCCCCCAGGTGTGGCCCCGCCCCCCCAGGTGTGATGTCACCTGCCGAGCGTTTGGCGCCCCCTGCAGGTCCCGAGGAGCCGGCGCAGGACCCCGCGGGGGGAGGGGGGGGCCCCTTCTCCCGCCCCCCCCCC
>NW_020923155.1:0-399 GCF_003984885.1 Neopelma chrysocephalum
GTGCCCGAGTCCCCGCAGGGCTCCGAACAAGGTGGGCCCGGCCCCGCGATCCCCCATCCAACCCCCCCCTCCCCTCCTCCTCCCCGCCCGGTGCCACCAAATGTCCCCACCCGTGTCCCCCCACCCCCCCGTGTCCCGCAGGGTTCTCCCGCAGCCCCGGCACCCCCCCGGCGCGGGGGTTCGGCCCCCCCGGCTCTGCCCCCCAGCAGGGCTATGCCGGGGGCACCGGAGCCTTCGGGGGGGGGCACCATGGCCGGGCTGGGGGTGCCCGGGTCCCCCCCCAGCTTCCTGAGCGGCTCCACCGCCACCTCCCCCTACGCCAGTGAGTGCCGGGGCCAGGGCGGGGGGCAACGGGGGGGCCTGGGGGGGGCCCGGAGTCGTGCGAGGGTCCCTGGGGGG
>NW_020923156.1:0-671 GCF_003984885.1 Neopelma chrysocephalum
TCGGAGGTGGACGTGCTGTGCCGTGGCCAGTTCTCCATCACGCGGAGCAGCTTTGGCAGCATCTTCTCCATTGTCATAGCCGATGAGGCGATGGTCTTCCACAGGATGGCAGCGGCTCTGCGGGGCCAGAGTTCTGTGTCAGGGGGTAGCGGCCAAAGTGCCTTGAGGAGCAGGGTGGGAGCATGGCAGCAGGATGGGGGCTGACATGGCAGGGCTGGGAAACAGAGGCTCCAGATGGTCCTGGAACCCTCCATCCCTCTGGCAGAGCACGTGGCACAGGATGGACAGGCTGATGTGCTCTGAAGGCTGGTAAGCCCCGAGTCCTGAAGGCAGGGAGGCCCTGTACCTGTCACATGATGGGGCACAGCGCAGGAGGGTCACCACCACGTCATCAGGGTGTGCCTCAGTCACCCTCAGGAACTCCGTCAGCAGCTTCTTTTCCAGAGTCTGGCTGGCTGTCAGTCTCTGGTGCAGGTTCCTGACGAAGGCTGGCACCTGCAGGAGGCAGGGGGGAAGAGCTGCCAACTTGCCCAGCTTCCCTGACAAGTGCTTCCCTTCCCAGCGCACTGTGCTGGCCTCAAAGGCTGAGAGGGCCCAGGGGAGCTGGCTTGAGGGGCCACAAGCCCCTGGAGTGGCTTGAGCCCTGGCCACAGGCTGCTTACTTGCTTTGG
>NW_020923157.1:0-3810 GCF_003984885.1 Neopelma chrysocephalum
AGGAGGAACTGGGGCATGGAGCTGCTGTTGGACATTTGCTGTTCCTTAGGACAGGGTCTGTTGAGAAAAGGAAAGCACAGGGAACAATTAAGACAGCCCCCTTTCAGCAAAGCCAGTGCAGTTTTCAGGGAAATCTCCAACAAGTAAATGCATTTCTTTTCTCTGGTTTGTGCTCTCTGAGGGTGCTGTGAGGAGCAGGAGCTCTGCCCATGTGTTGCCAAGGACTCAGCTTTGCTCTGCTGCAGTGCAGACATGGAGCAGGTTTGGGACAGCTCTCATGATCACAGGGGATGTCACATGGAACCCAGCTTTGATGGAAAAGTTCAGTTCCTGTACTGTTGTCTTGGAGCAATTTGGGCTGCAGGAGAGAGGCACAGAGTATCCTTAAAATAATTTTGACTGGGTTTTTTGGTTACAATCATAACACCTGGGGGTGTTTTCTTAGGGTCAAATTTTTCTGACTAGAAATCTGAAGAATGTTGAGACAGGACAGGCATTGCTTATTGCAGAGCCAGGAGAGCTGCAGTGCCTCTCAGTCTGTTTCCCATCTGCCCTGCACTTTCCCTTGGGCTGCCTTGAAGATGACTTCACACACAGATTCATCTTTCAAACCCCACCAAGATCTGTGCTGAGAGCAGGGCAGCGCTGCTTGAAAGGGCAGCTCTGTGAAGTGTCCCCTGTGCCAGCCCAGAGGTGCAGCTGTGCTGGACAGAGCAGGACAGGAGCCCTCCTGCAGGGAAGCCAAGGGCTGGGACAGGAGAGTGCCTACCCCCAAGAGAAGGCTCAGCATTGCCCAGGATCCTGTGCTCATCTCTGATCCTGCCTGAAATATTCATCTCTGAGAGGAAAAGAGTTTGAATTTCAGTGCAGCCTCCTGAACTGAGAGAACAATGTCTCTGCTACAATGCCTAAGCAGGAAACACACCTCAGGACTAATTCCTTTCCTGTAGCCCCTGTCTTTTGTGAGCTTTGCAAAAAATTCTGCATTGAATATGGTGTAGTGGTGTGGAGCTGTGAGCAGGTCTGACCCTGCCACAGCGAGACATGGAAAAGATCCTCCCTCCCCTGCCAGGTTTGCTCCTTGCCCACAGCCCTTGTGCCCCAGCCCTGGAGCAGCTCCCCGGGCCGGCTGAGAGCTGCCCCTGGCAGGCAGCAGAGTCCCTGCCCAGCACAGCGCCCTGGGCTGCAGGACCCTGCTCTGCCCCACAGCCCTGGGCACCCCTGGCTGCACCCCCGGCTTCACAGCTCTTCCAAAGTGCCCCAAAACAGCCCCCTGCTCACCCATCCCATCAGCTGGGGCTGGGCCAGCTTTAGGAGATGCCTCCAGGAGCTGCCCCTGCACTGCCCTGCGGCCACAGACTCACCGTGTGCAGCCCTGCCAAGATTCCTCCTTGCAGGGAGCTCTCAGCCCTCCTGCCAGTGCTGAGCCCCTGGAAGCTCTGTCTGTGCCCTGCTGGTGTCCCTGAGCTGCCCTGGCAGTGCCCTCAGCCCTGCTGGGCTGTGCAGAGGAGCTGCTCACCAGCAGAGCTGTCTCTTTGAAGCTCTTCTTGGTTGCCAGGAGCTCCCTGTGTGCCAGAAGCCCGGCCCAGCTCAGCAGCACAGCAACAACCCCAGGCATTTCATGACCCTTGGGGGAGTTTGGCGTTGTTTACATGAGACTCAGTCCCTGAGAGGAAGTTCAAACAACTTTTCAAGAAGTCAAAGTGAGATTGAAACACTGAATTTTCTTGTAGTGCTAATGAGTCTCACTGAGGGACACAACTGAGAACGTGTCCCCAGGTTCCAGTTAGAGCAGAAAACTGCAGACAGTGATGACAAGGATGGACAAGCAAGGGAAAGGTGTCTCTGATGCTGAATAAACCTTGACTTGTTTCCTTAATCCAAAGTACCAAGCCCTGACCTCCAGCCCCTGGGAAGGCAGATCCTGTCCCTGCCTCATTCCTCAGGGCTCTTCCTGGGGCACTGGGATGTGGAATGCCAAGGGCAGGACCATGGGGTGGCACCTGCCAGGCTGCTGAGCAGGGACAAGGAGGCCATGAGGCCCCAGGGCTGCAAGGGCCACTTGTCTCCTCCTGGCATCAGAGCCACAGACAGCAGCCATGGCCAAAGGCCTGCAGAAGGTGGCTCTGTCAGGGCCTTTCAGCTTCTCCCCCTCCCTCTCTCCTCTCCAGCCCAGGCTGTCCTATGGTGTCCATGCCCTGCCCCTTTCCCTGCAGGCTGTCGTCATCCCCCCGGCTGCCCCACCTGGCTGGCACCTTCCTGCACTGACATCTCTGCGTCCTCCCTGGCTCTTTCTGCACACACAAAGCCTTGGGCTCATCCAGACTTTTTTTGGGTGATGTGTTGCACCATAGCACTGCCTTTGGGGTGAAATTGTTTTTTCTCATGCCAGCCTGGACCTCCCCAGCTGCACTTGGCATTAATTCTTTCTTTCTCCTGCTGTTTTCTGCTACAACAAAAGCATCCACCCTCTCTGAAGCAACTCTTCAAGCACTCCCAGGGTTCTTCTCTGCTGTCCTCTGTCTGCACACCACTGAACCCACCACTTCTTTGCCCCTCTAGAGTGGTCATATGTTTAAAACCTCCAAAGACATTCCTGGGACATCTCTGAGCACTCTCCAAGGTGTCTGCAGATGAAAACATGGTCTAGGATAGTCACAGGGCTACGTTTTACCAAGACCTGTAGAGGCAGAAAACGGGGCAATGGCTTTGAACTGAAATAGGAGAGCTTTATATTGGATAAAATGAAGAAATACCAATGGGGCTGGCAAGAACTGCAAGAGAAGAGGATGTTCCCTCCCTGGATTTTTCCAAGGTCAGGAACTTTGAGCGCCCTGAACTAGTGAAAACTTGGACCACATGAGCTTTTATGTCCCTTCCAGCCAAACCATTCTATGATTCTTTGAGTCCCAAACTCCTTCTCCAAAGAATTTCTGTTGCTAGGACATGAATTACCATGTTTTTGGCGAAGCCATTGTAAACCCAAAAGGTAAAAAAACATTTCAAATAAAGTTCCAACATCTCTGTGTGAGAATTTCACCAAATGGGTCAATGGCAGAGCCTCCCAGGATGACCTTGCCAGTTGAAGATGGGGGATTCTGTTTGGGGTCTGATACTTATGATGGGCAACAAGAAAGCACATTTGGGGACTGGGCAAGACTTGTGGTGGGATCTCTAGGGAAGAATCAAAGGAAGGGAAATGGTGGGATCACGGTATTTTGTGAAGTAATGGGTATGAGAAAAGAGAGAGAAAAGGGGATGAAAACGCTGGTCATGTTAAACAGGAGGATGCTCAAGACACTTCCCAGGCCATGCCCTGGCACTGATCCCCACAGCCTGTTAAGTTTACAACGCACAAGGTGATGATCTGTTTGACATTCTGCACTGGGCATCACTCGGGTATGACGAACATCGGGAACATTTATCTGTCACACCAAAATATAATCAATGAGGTGCCAATGCTTGGATCGAGGATGCATCCAGGTTGTCTTCTATCTGTATTATATTATCTAATACTATCTGTATTAGGGAGAGGTTTGAACATACTGAAGCTTGAAAACCATGACACCATTACAAGCTCAACAAAACTGATATTTACTACCAAGACGTGGCCAACAAAACGAACAAACCGAAAAGGAAGGAAGGAGGAGAGAAATAAGCCCCCAGCACGACCTCCCCAGTTCCCCAGCTGTTGCTCATAAAGTTATCTTACTGACCTAGCATACCTATAATTACCCATAGCAGAAGCTGCATCCTTGGAGAGTCAGTAAGTTCACAACTGGCAGGTGTCCCTGCCAAAAGGCAACGTTG
>NW_020923158.1:0-1033 GCF_003984885.1 Neopelma chrysocephalum
GAACTGAGGGGCCCAGAACTGGACACGCTACTCCTGGTGAGGCCTCACCAGCGCTGAGTCCAGGCCAAGAATCACTTCCTTGGACCTGTTGGCCACACTGTTCCTGAGCCAGGTCAGGATGCCATTGGCATTCTTGGCCACCAGGCACACTCTGGCTCATGTTCAGCTTCCTGTCCATCCACACTCCCAGCTCCCTTTCTGCCTGGCTGCTCTCCAGCCACTCTGTCCCCAGCCCGTGGGGCTCCCGGGGTTGTTGTGGCCAAAGGGCAGGACCCGGCACTTGGCCTGGTTGAACCTCATTCTGCTGGAATCAGCCCAACTCTCCAACCTATCCAGGTCCCTCTGCAGAGCCCTGCTGCCTTCCAGCTGATCAACACTCCCCCCCAGGTTGGTGTCATCTGCAAACTTGCTGATGATGGACTCAATCCCCTCATCTAAATCATCAATAAAGATATTAAACAGAACTGGGCCCGACACTGATCCCTGGGGACACCACTACTGACCGGATCCCAAATGGATGCAGCTCCATCCCCACCACTCTCTGGGCCCGGCCCTCCAGCCAGTTCCTAACCCAGCACAGGGTGCCCCTGTCCAAGCCTTTTCCAGGAGTGTGCCCTGGGAGACGGTGTCCAAGGCTTTGCTGAAGTCCAGACAGACACATCCACAGCCTTCCCCTCGCCCACCAGGCGGGTCACCTGATCATAAAAGGAGATCAGGTTGGTCAGACAGGACCTGCCCCTCCTAAACCCGTGCTGGCTGGGTCTGATCCCTTGTCCATCCTGTAGGTGCTGTGGGACTGCACTGAGGATGATCTGCTCCAGAACCTTGACAGGCACTGAGCTCAGGCTGATGGGCCTGGAGTTTCCCACATCCTCCTTCCAGCCCTTTTTGTGGATTGGTGTGACATTGGCCAACTTCCAATCATCTGGGACCTCCCCAGTGAGCCAGGGCTGTTGGTAGATGATGGAGAGAGGCTTGGGGAGCTCTTCTGCCAGATCCCTCATCACCCTTGGGTGGATCCCATCTGGTCCCA
>NW_020923159.1:0-2967 GCF_003984885.1 Neopelma chrysocephalum
CCAAAACCCCTGAGCCAGGAGCCCAAAACCCCTGAGCCAGGAGCCCACTCTGTCATCACTGTCAGCACAACCAAGCTCTGAACAGCCAGACCTCCCCTGAAGCCCTGAACCCAGTCAAACTGGGTCAAAGTAGGGAATTAAATAAAAAAAAAAAGGTTATAAGTGCTCTGGGTTAGAAACAACAGGCAGGAAATCTGTTGGGATCTGTCCCTATGTCAGGAATATTGAATTCATGATGCCCCCACGTCTAAAAGATGCACTTGCTGTTGAACCACAACGTTTTCCAAGGAGGAACCAAACACAGGAGCAGCTGCAGTGAGTGGGACCATTCCAACAGCTCCGAGACCACAGAAAATCATAGAATCATGGAATGGTTTGGGTGGGAAGGGAAATTAAAGATCATCTTGTTCCACCCTCTGCCACAGGCAGGGACACCTTCCACTACCCCAGGCTGATCCAACCTGGCCTTGAACACTTCCAGGGATGGGGCAGCCACAGCTTCTCTGGGCAACCTGTGCCAGGGCCTCTCCACCCTCCCAGGGAGGAATTCCTTCCCAATATCCCATCTAACCCTGCCCTCTGGCAGTTTGAAGCCGTTCCCCCTCGTCCTGTCACTCCAAATAGTCTCTCTCCATCCTCCTTGTTGACTCCCTGGAGGCACTGGAAGGCTGCAATAAGGTCACCCCAAATCCTTCTGTTCTCCAGGCTGAACAATCCCAAACTCACCCATCACACAGTCCCTTTGGCTCACCTGTCCTGGCTGTGCCCCTTCCCAAAAATCTGGCTCCCTCCCAGCCTGGTGTGAGGGGGGGAGCATGGAGAAGCTCCTCAGCACTTCCCAAAACCCTGCTGTGTTCCCAACACCTTCCCAGCTCCAAATCCACGGCACCACAGATGGGGAAAATTAACTCCCAGACCCAACCCAGGGTTTTCAACACTGATTTTTTTTTTTTTTCCACACACAGACAGACAGGAGATCCCAACACTTCCATCTTCAAACCACAACTGTGAGGGTGAGACAAGAAGGGACAAGTCTCCTGGACAAGTAGCCAACAGAGATGACTCATGAGCCGTTTGGAAATGAATGAAGAAGATCTTTATGAAGGTTTCGTGTCACGCCAAAGTCTCCTCTCACAAGACAGTCTTATGGAAAGATGAAGTTCTGCACGTGGCAGGAGAGCTCCCACCCGCAGCTCTGTTTGTCAACAGCAGCAGAAATGCCCAGGGAGCTGCTGAAGAAACCCCACTGTTCCCACGGAACCCCCGGGAAAAACACAGCCCAGGGAACGGCGACCCCTCATCCCACCCGCTCCCAGGTGCTGCCTCTTCCCGGCACCCCGGCAAGGGAGAGCTGAAAAACCGGGAGAGGGGCAGAAAAACTGGGAGAGGGAAGAATGGAATGTCCTGAGCTGGAAGGGACCCACAGGGATCATCCAGTCCGACTCCTGGCCCTGCACAGACACCCCAAATTCCCACCCTGTCCCTGAGAGCGTTGTCCAAACATTCCTGGAGCTTTGGCAGCCTTGGGGCTGTGCCCACTGCCCTGGGGAGCCTGGGCAGTGCCAACCACCCTCTGGGGGAAGAACCTTTTCGTAATATCCACTGAAACCCTGCTAAATCCCCCTCCGGTCCTGCTCCCTTCACCCTACCAACCTCCTCACAGCCCCAAGCTCTCCGCAGGCACCCCCAGCCCGCCTAAACCCCATAAACTGAGCAACCCCATAAACGGAGCCCTTCACTCTCCACCGCCTTTCACCTGCCCCCCAACCCTCGCAAGCCCCCCCATAGACTCCTCACCCCAGGAACCCTCCATTCACCCCCAGAACCGCCTCCCTTTCCCCCCTAATCCCCAGCCCAGCCCTTCCCCGGCCCTTCCCGGCCCTTCTCTCACCGCCGGGCGCGGGGCCGTCCCCGGGCCCCTCATCCCCATCCCCTCCGCGGGGAGCGTCTCCGGCGGCCTCCGGGGCGAAGGGGTGTCCCTGGGAGAACTTGACGTCGCGGAAGAACCTCCTGGTCTCTCGCAGGTTGTGCTGCAGCCGCGCCAGGTGCCGGTTGTAGTGTCCGAAGGAGCGGCAGAGCTCCCGCACGGCCCCGGCCCGGCCCGGGGCCCCCTCGCCCTCCATGTCCTCCGGGTCCGCCCCGATATCCCCTCCCCGCCGCGCCGCGCGCTCGGCCCCGGCCAGGGCTGCCGCCCTTTTTTTTTTTTTTTTTTTTTTCCCCCGGGGGGACCCCCCCCGGGGGGTTCTCCCGATCCGCCCCCCCCCCACCCCTCCCGCCCGCCCCTCCCGCCTCCCCGACCCCCGCCTCCTCCTTCTCCTCCTCGTGCCGAGGGGCAGCGCCTCCGCCAACCGCGCTGCGTGTGCGCGGAACCTTTATCGGCGCGCCGCGGGGCAAAGGGGGAGGAGGCCGGCGAAGGACGCCGCGCGCGGAGCGCGCCGGGAGATGTAGTTCGCGCCGCATCTACGTGTAGTTCATGGTGCTGTACGCCCCGAGCATGCCGGGAGTTGTAGTGCGCCGCGCAGCGAAGCCCCGTGGGAACTGTAGTCTCGCGAAGAGGCGCCGTCGCCGACCCATCTCCGCGGCCTCCGCCCACCCCCGCGGGGGGAGGGAAGAGAAAAAACAACCAGACAAAAAAATCCCAGAACGACCATAAAATAATGTGTTTAAAAAGGAGAAAGAAAAGGGGAAGGAGAAGGGAAAGGAAAAAGGGAAGGGAAGGGAAAAGTGGTGCTGTCGCTCCCGGTCGCGGAGCGCTGCGCGGCACCGGCGCGGCAGGAGGCGGGACACGCCCCGCGGCGGCTCTCGCCAATCACCGCAGGCCGCCCCGCCCCCTGAGCGCTTCCATTGGCTAACCTCGCCGTCACTCAGCGGGAGGCTCGCCCTCCAGCCCCGCCCCCTGCACCGCCTCCGCCAATCGCCGCAACCCTCTCCGCCCCCCGCGCGCCGCCATTGGCCCGCGGCGCTGTC